>NC_044507.1:4075000-4082500 GCF_902362185.1 Chanos chanos
ACACCTCTCCTTTACACCCTATACAGTTAAACACCTCTCCCTCACACTTTTACAGTTAAACACCTCTCCTTTACACCCTATACAGTTAAACACCTCTCCCTCACACTTTTACAGTTAAACACCTCTCCTTTACACCCTATACAGTTAAACACCTCTCCTTTACACCTTTACAGTTAAACACCTCTCCCTCACACTTTTACAGTTAAACACCTCTCCTTTACACCCTATACAGTTAAACACCTCTCCTTTACACCTTTACAGTTAAACACCTCTCCTTTACACTTTTACAGTTAGACACCTCTCCTTTACACATTTACAAACACTGAACTACTGTTTAAAAACACCATTGAAAAAATGTGTGAAAAGGACCAGTTGACCAGCTGAAGTCATGTAAATGCTTGTTAAACTGGTGCTATTCTGTTCGTTCTATTCTATTTTATACAGATAAAGATTTGAGAGCAGTCCACAGTAGAGATGAGTGTTGTTCAGACAGATGACCAGAACTATCTCTCTGTTTTTTTTGTTCCCCTCTCTCTTCTTTTCCCATCTCTTTCGCTGCATTAGTGGAGCAAATGTTTTGGGAGGTGATGCGTTTGCGGAGGGAGATGACGGTGGCCAAGCTTGGTTTCTTCCTGACTGATGACAGCTAACACACGCGCACACACACACACACACACACACACACACACTTAGAGCAAAGCCATGAATCTTTCCATCCTAAGTTTAATTCAGTTAGTGTGGAACATTAGTGTGAGGATTGCACAATAACAGAAGCACAATCAGTAACTCTATAGCCAGTTGAACCTTAGCGTGCATTACAAGCATTATCATGTCACTCAGTGCATTTACAATGAATTAATCCAATCCATGTCTGAACAGTCTGACCCTTTTTCACCCAACGAAATGTAAACAGTTTGACTTTTCAATAAGCCCCGCCTTCTCCTTTATGATCCTCATGTCCGACAAGATTCTAGTGCATCCAACTCCCCTCTATGGAATACCGGTGCCGGTAGAATCAGACAGTTAAAATACGATAATCAGTTTTGGTTTGACAGTTTTGTCAACCGCTCTCATGACGTCTGCGTAAGTAAATAAAGCAAAACTGCTAATCACCAGCAGGAAGCAGCGTCTGCATCACATGTGTTGAGCACATTTTGAAATGTTTTAAACAGCCTATATTTTAACGAGTTGATCTGTTACTCAGAGAGTGTTTTGCCCATATGAGAGTGTTTTTGTAGACTGAGAATTGTGACAAAATGATTGGACAATAGTTAACGATGGAAACTCAGCTTTGGGAAGCAGTGGTTATGGAAATGCTATAGCGAATGCCGGTACGTTTCGCTACATATTGGCCAGTGGCACACTGGCTTTCACAGTGTGTTCTCTGGAATAAAAGCACGTGTCCGAGTTTTCTGTGGACCCCTAATCCGTACGACGGTAGGGAATATTAATCCAGCGTGTTGTATTCAGGGAAAATTAATCTGAGTTTATGATCAGGCTCTTTTCACATTCTTCCTGCCAGGTAAATTTAATCCTGGTGCTTTAATCCCACCTCATCACTATGGCAGAGCAGTAGATCTAATCTGCAATAGTAATTTCTTTATGTGAATTGTACTATCAGATTTTTGGATGATATCAGATTGTGATAAATTAGGGACGCAGTGTTTAGATGGATTGCGAATGTATCGTCAAAATTAGCATTACGCTGTCGCCAGCACAAGTATTGGTTTAAAAAAAAACAAAACAAGCACAGACAAGCAGTGGAAAGCTAGACTGACCTGTCTAATGCAGCGCCTCTCCCAGTACACTCCAATCCTTCCAGGGATTTTCCCACTAACATTTTTTTTTAGTTAAGGGTTATCGTAAATCCGGAGCTAAACACTCCGCCATTTCACAATAGCTTTTCACAGCCTAGAGCTAACATCACAACTCTATTCCATTTTAATGGAGATCTAAATTGGGGAAAAAAAAACGTTACGTTAACGTTACTTTATTAATCTTTCTGTAAGAACTGTGTATTTGCATGATGTACAGCCTCTGCAGTTCATTCAAAGTTAAATTCAGACACAAGTGATTGTGCTGCTCTAATGTACTCAGAAGCTGCTATTACAACCATGCTGTTGTTCATTTATTATTGTGTATATCTACACACCTGACATACTGCAGGTTCACATAGGCCTGGAGGTACAGGTGTGAAGGTTGATTTTGGCTCATTTGGGTCAGGGCTGAGTGCCAAGAAAGTGAACACTCATACATACCTGTTCTGTTACAATCTTAATCCACACACACACACACCTGTACAGCTACACACACCTGTACTGTCACAGTCTTAATGAACACACACACACACACACACACATGCCTGTACTGTCACAGTCTTAATGAACACACACACACACACACACACACACACGCCTGTACTGTCACAGTCTTAATGAACACACACACACACACACACACGCCTGTACTGTCACAGTCTTAATGAACACACACACACACGCCTGTACTGTCACAGTCTTAATGAACACACATACACACACCTGTACTGTCACAGCCTTAATGAACACACACACACACTCTTGTACTGTTACAGTCTTAATCCACACTCATTGACGCCTGTAATGATGCAACCTTAATACACACACACACACACACACACGCCTGTACAGACAGTCTTAATGAACACAGATGCACGGCTGTACAGACAGTCTTAATGAACACACATGCACGGCTGTACTGTTATAGCCTCTCTCAGGCGTAACGTGAGCAAAGCATGGATCGACTTAAAAAGGCCTTTAAGTCAAACTGCCCAAGCTGGGTTATGTAAAGTATACATAAGGAGGAGTTATGTATAAAGCAGTCTACATGGAATTCCACTGTAAAGTGTTCCTGGCACGTTGAAGCGTCAGCGTTGGGTCAGAGAACATGGTCTGTGGATGGATGGTTGCATTGTATTAAAAACCTTATGAGTGAATGACAGAGGTGCCATAGACTACATATGCCAGCACTGTGTAGTCAGGCTTCGGTCGGAGTTATGGTGTTACTGATACTGGTTTCAGTGGGAATTGTATAAGCTGCTTTCCCACGACTGAAACTTTAGCCAGGAGCCTTTTAATGTGAGTCTTCTAGCGACCCAGTTCACCTTACAATACTGTGTTGTAAACAGTTATAGTAGCTCTAGTGCAGCTTAGACACACTCCTGTATGCATAAGCATATGAATAAGCCATTCACTTAACCAACCGCTGCTGTTGGTGTTACTTGCATGGAGAAATAGCCATTTGAAGTGTACAATGCAGTTACAATGTACTCTGTAATAGGGGGAGTTTAAGCTCAAATTGTGTTGAAGATCTTAGCTGTTGTTGTGTTTGCCAATCCTCTCGTCCTAAAGCAGATTAACTCAGACTCTCTCTCTCTCTCTTTGGTGGGAGTGGAGAGAGTTTTGTAATTGTCCTTAACGCTTTTTTTTTTTGTCCTTCAGAGATGCCTTGTTTTGCTCTTTAATTAAGAGTACTGTTAGATGTGTCAGACGCTATATAAAAAAAAAATGATGATGGAAACAATAAAGGCTTATTACTGAAGTGGAGTTGTGTACTTTGTCTGATTCATAAAGAGCTACGTTTGGTTTGGAATAGGCGAGGTTCTTTTTTTTTTTTTCTTTTCTTTCCCCCTAACATGTGTTAACGTGCGTGTGAAACACTGTAAACGAGAAAAGTGACCATTCTTAAGACGTTCGACAAAGGTTTAGTCGTTTTATTTTTTGTTCTCCTCTGCTCTGGTGCTAAGCAACGGGGAAACTGTTTGAAGAGCTACACAGTCTTCGAGTAGTGGCTGTTACTTCAAGGCATAACATTCCCTTATTGTTCCATGACACACGTCAATAGAGAGTTAGACCGAAAGAATGGATGGTAGCGAAACCTGGGAGAGCCCAGAGCTAGAGAGAGAGCGTGTGCGTGCGCGTGTGTGTATGTATGTGTTAAATTTAGGTTAGCAGCAGAAGTAGGTTTCTGTGCCTGAGTCATAGTTTGAAGCTGAGTGTGTCTGTCTATGCCTTTAGCCTTCAGCTGCTTAACTGGTTTTATACAAGAGAATGAAAACATGACAAGCATGTCTGCCCAAGAGATGACGCTCTAAGAAACACGTTCACGCTGTCATACACACACACACACACACACACACAGACGCACACACAGACGTTCACTCTCTCTCACATACTCATACACATATGAACAGTATACATTTTAAACACTTGTGTCCAATGCTGGGGCAGGGGGAAGAGAAAGAACAAAAAATAAAATTGACATTGATTATATGATTACTGCACAGAATTCAAACCTCAGGATCAAACCAACAAACTGTCCTGTAATCTAGGACTCAGTGTAGGACTGACTCTTGGGTTCATAACACACGCGTTATTATATTTTAGTTTTTCTTCCTTTGCTGATTACCTTTGACAGCCTTCCACTGGCCTGTGATTAAATATAGCAATGTACTGATACTCTGTTTGTCAAAAGATCTGTGATAACAGAAGCTCACATGTAGTTTGGTGAAACTAATCTTGATATCTGCTGAGTCATTCTTTAAAAACAAAATCAAACTACAAAACAAATCGACAGTCCTTCCTGATACCTGCAGACATGCAGCTGAAAGCAGTGGAATGGTTGGAACATTTTCCGCCTCAGTAATACTCATATTATCTTTCTTTTCCTGGGTGTGGAGAATCACTTCAGTCTTTATAACTGTGATTGAGAATGGACAGGAGAGGACAGCACACACGTGTAACCCAAAGTTTTTCCAAGTGTCTCCATAAGACATGCGAGTTACCAGAAGTCCTGCAGTCAGTATTCCCTTAAACCCTGCCCAGTTACACCTGTCTACTGGTCCCAGTGTGTGTGTGTGTGTGTGTGTGTGTGTGGAGAGAGAGCAAGCTGTTCTCCAGTGAAGCAGTGTTAATGGGTGCTGAGCTGTGACTGATACAAAGACAAAAGCCTTACGTCAGCACGGTGAGGAAGATCACTTTGAAAGAATGTCAGATATGCAGGTATCTGTGCACCCCCGGGACCAGAGAGAGAGAGAGAGAGAGAGAGACTGTATGAGAGGTGTGTGCTTTATTGAGCCTCTTGGGAAGTATTGTCCAGAGCAGCAGTACTACAGAGAAGCTGACTGGTAAAGGGAGAAGAGTGAGACCCGGTGTCGAGTTCAAACTGAAGCTGCCAGAGCAAGGTGCCATGTGGGCGGAGTTTATAACGAACACGTCTAAGGGATCAAAGCTAATGAGAAAGACAGTGTCTGTCCCAAGCAACGGCCACACAGACCAATGAACCGAACAGCTTTTAATACAACATACAGACCATAATTACAGTCATGAGCCTCATATTCTCCTATGTCACATACACAACGAAGCCTTTTTATTAGGCACGTATAGACTGATGCTATTAAAAAGAAAAAACAAAAAAACATTCTCTTGGGTTATTTTCAGACTGTACAGTTCATTCTCAGCGTGTGACAGGAGAGGTATCACATGCTCCTCTGTCCTATATGAACACACATGCATATCAAACTCTACATGACCTTAAGCCAGAACAGAACTTCCTGACCCGGTTTCTGAGGACAATCTGGCTTTGGTTAAAGACAGTGAGATAACAATCTCCTCAAAACTCACACACACACACACATGGGCTCTTTCCACATCACTTACTGGGTATATTATGAAAACAAACAAACTGCAAAGTATAAATGAGTAAATAAACAAAGGAGCGGTCTGTTTTATCACTCTGCTGTAAAGCCATTCAGAACAAAATGAATAAAGACAACTTTGCTCTCCTAAATTCATTTACATTGTACATTGTCAATGTACATTACTGCTGTACATCTTATCATCATGTTATTAATTTCTCTTCAGATCTCTTTAAGCAAAATTCAAAGTGTATTCTTAACACTGACGTACACAAATACATAAACCAAATACATAAAGAAAATGTATTAATGTTATGAAAATATTTCATAATAAAATGATGAGCGTGTAGACATAAGCGTGTAAACATAGACTAAACGTAGACACTGACGCGTTTGCGGAGTACATAATTAATTCATTATGGTATAATCCTGCAAAGCAATATGCCCAACTACCAGCATAAGGTAAACAACAACAACAACAACAACAAAAACAACAGCAACAGAAAGGAAGGAAAGCAAAGGAGGGAAAAGCCGATCAGGTTAAGTATGAAAGATAAGAGAGGTGTGTGTGTGTGTGTGTGTGTGTGAGTGTGTGTGTGTGTGTCAGCTGTTCCTCTGACAGCATGCTCTGGACACGGACTCCTGTTTCTCAGTGAAAAACCTGCAGAGGGGAAGTGGGATTAAGCATTAAGCAGGGTGGGGTACTGCTATTTTATGTAAAGACAAGTTGAATTACGATGCTGCTGCTGCTGCTGCTGAAATATTACGTCAAAAAATAAATAGCAATAAAATATGTAATACAACATAAAATGAGATGCAGTTAAAGGAACAAACATAAAACGAAGATGCGCCTCAGTAAACTGTCATGAAATATGACTGACTCAAACGAACCTTTTATAACAGGTCATTATCAGGATGACTGTAGCCACGCCCCACAACACTGCCATCACCGCGGCAACAACAGATGACACTGACAGGGGTGGTGGGTGGGGCTCTGAAACAGAACAGGTTCAATAATCAGTAATTCCAGACACAATACCACACACACACACGACACGTTTTACAAAAAACACTATTCGGTGATGATTTGCAGTTCTTCTTGATTCAGTCTCAGACTTTTTAAAGCCTTGGTTGAAAGGTTTACAGTCTTGTCCTTACTTCTCAAAGGAATGCAGTTAGTACACAACATATTTTCAACTCTATGTTTTTTTTCCAGATAGGTAACTATCGTGGTGATGCTGGTTTTAGATCAGTCTCTGATAAACATGATTTTGCCCTTAACTGAATCATATTTGTCAACCTTACCTGTACAGGTGAGTGAGGGGAGGAGTCTTACCTGTACAGGTGAGTGAGGGGAGGAGTCTTAACTATACAGGTGAGTGAGGGGAGGGGTCCTAACTGTACAGGAGAGTGAGGGGAGGAGTTTTAACTGTACAGGAGAGTGAGGGAAGGAGTTTTAACCGTACAGGTGAGTGAGGGGAGGAGTTTTAACCGTACAGGTGAGTGAGGGGAGGAGTCTTACCTGTACAGGTGAGTGAGGGGAGGAGTTTTAACTATACAGGTGAGTGAGGGGAGGAGTTTTAACTGTACAGGTGAGCGAGGGGAGGAGTCTTAACTGTACAGGTGAGTGAGGGGAGGAGTCTTACCTGTACAGGTGAGTGAGGGGAGGAGTCTTAACTATACAGGTGAGTGAGGGGAGGGGTCTTAACTGTACAGGAGAGTGAGGGGAGGAGTCTTACCTGTACAGGTGAGTGAGGGGAGGAGTCTTAACTATACAGGTGAGTGAGGGGAGGGGTCCTAACTGTACAGGAGAGTGAGGGGAGGAG
>NC_044507.1:4085000-4087500 GCF_902362185.1 Chanos chanos
CAGAGAGAGGGATGAAGGAGGAGGAGTGAGAAAGGAGGATGAGAGGAAAGAGAGAGATGAGATCGACACAGATTTTATGAGTACAGTGAAATAAAATAAAATTAAAAAAAATAAATAAAAAAATGAAATAAAAAATGGATGAACGCCACACAGGTGAGGTGTTTACTAAAGGAAGAACTGGACATGAAATGTTCTAAAGCTTGAGAAGTACTGGCAGTACATGTGTTATAAACCTGTCACAAAAACAATGAATTTGGGTCAATCTGTAAATCTTTCCAAAGAATATTTAATTCCTCTTTAAACTTCATATTTCTGTAACACATTAAACTCCTTAAAATTCGCTGATACATTACTATGTAGATATGAAACAATACGTCAGAGGGTTTTGGGGCGGTCAAAGGGTCAGAGGGTTTTTGAGAGGTCAAAGGGTCAGAGGGATTTGGGGAGGTACCGGGAAGGCCATGGTCTCTGCCCCGTTGCAGGTTCAGAGAGCCCAGGTCAAAGGGCAAACCACCCTTTGTCTGAAACAGCCGCTCCGTCAGCTCCTCCACCATCATCTGACCCGGCTTCTGCAGCTTCGCCCGAGACAGCAACAGCCCCCGCAAGACAGGGTCTATACCACCTATAGAGAGAGAGAGAGACAGGGTTTATACCACCTATAGAGAGAGAGAGAGACAGGGTCTATACCACCTATAGAGAGAGAGAGAGACAGGGTCTATACCACCTATAGAGAGAGAGAGAGAGACAGGGTCTATACCACCTATAGAGAGAGAGAGGGAGACAGGGTCTATACCACCTATAGAGAGAGAGAGGGAGACAGGGTCTATACCACCTATATAGAGAGAGAGAGAGAGAGAGAGAGAGACAGGGTCTATACCACCTATAGAGAGAGAGAGACAGGGTCTATACCACCTATAGAGAGAGAGAGAGACAGGGTCTATACCACCTATAGAGAGAGAGAGACAGGGTCTATACCACCTATAGAGAGAGAGAGAGACAGGGTCTATACCACCTATAGAGAGAGAGAGAGAGACAGGGTCTATACCACCTAGAGAGAGAGAGAGAGAGAGAGAGAGAGAGAGAGAGAGAGAGAGAGAGAGAGAGAGAGAGAGACAGGGTCTATACCACCTATGGAGAGAGAGAGAGACAGGGTCTATACCACCTATGGAGAGAGAGAGACAGGGTCTATACCACCTATGGAAAGAGAGAGAGACAGGGTCTATACCCCTATGGAGAGAGAGAGAGAGACAGGGTCTATACCACCTATGGAGAGAGAGAGAGACAGGGTCTATACCACCTATGGACAGAGAGAGAGAGAGAGAGAGAGAGAGAGAGAGAGACAGAGACAGAGAGATAGACAGAAACAGAGACAGAGACACAGAGACAGAGAGAGAGAGAAAGACAGAGACAGAGAGAAAGACAGAGACAGAGACAGACACAGAGAGAAAGACAAGACAGACACAGAGACAGAGAGAAAGACAGAGACAGAGACAGAGAGAAAGACAGACAGAGACAGAGACAGAGAGAAAGACAGCGACAGAGACAGACACAGAGACAGAGAAAAAGACAGAGACAGAGACAGACACAGAGACAGAGAGAAAGACAGAGACAGAGACAGAGAGAAAGACAGAGACAGAGACAGAGACAGAGAGAAAGACAGAGACAGAGACAGAGAGAAAGACAGAGACAGAGACAGAGACACAGAGACAGAGAGAAAGACAGAGACAGAGACAGACACAGAGACAGAGAGAAAGACAGAGACAGAGACAGAGAGAGAGACAGAGAGAAAGACAGAGACAGAGACAGAGAGAGAGACAAAGACAATGGGGGAAAGACAACGAGGCGTATTCTTTTTCATATTATGTGCATTTATATCCTGTGTGTTTGTGTATTTGACAGATTTTTGTGTCTCTGTGTTTAAGAACAGACTAATGTCAATGCTGTTCTTATTTTTCAACTCAGACTGTGTATGTGCGTGTGTGTGTATGTGTGTATTTACATGTTTGTGTGTCAGTGTGAGAGTTTGTTCTCAGTGTGTGTGTATGGGTGTGTGTTTGTGTGTGTATGAGAATGTACATGTGTATGAGAGTTTGTGTGTGTCTGTGTATTTGTGCATCTGTATTTGTGTGTGTGTGTGAGTTCTCACCCTGCTGTATGACCCTCCAGGAGGCAAAGAGTGAGTGGTGTAAAGGCAGGGCGGGATATTCGGGGTTGTCGTGGTAACCGGGGCCCAGTCTGTTGACCACCGGATGCACGGTGACATGGGCGAAGCGGAAGGCGGCGGCAGAGAAGACGTTAGCAATGCTGGGGTTCACATCGGGAACATAACCTGTGTAGTCAGGCATCAGCTCAGAGTGGGCTCTCACCCCCAATACCCGCGGCAGGTAGTGATCCCACGACACGATCTACGAGAGAGAGAGAGAGAGAGAGAGAGAGAGAGAGAGAGAGAGAGAGAGAGAGAGAGAGAGAGAGAGAGAGAGAGAGAAGGAGAGAGAGAGAG
>NC_044507.1:4097500-4110000 GCF_902362185.1 Chanos chanos
GCTCTGGGCTGAGAGACAGTGAAGACGAAGAAGAAGAAGAAGAAAGTGATGGTAAAGAGAGAGAGCCGGTCTTTATTCACCATTAGGTTCCTCCAGCAGAGACATGTCATCCAGTTTACAGATGGCAGAGAAGGCTTCCACTCTCCGCTGCAGCTCACTACACAGGTACAAATACCCCGTCCAGTACCTGAGACACAGAGACACAGCGACATGACAAATGACATAACACCATTATAACAGCCAGCTCAGATAAAGCACAGGATATTCAGAGCACACTGATATGAGTTAAAAAAAGATGACTGGCATGTCTCAGACAGGGACAGAGTGAGACAGGGAATTTTAGTTACAAAACTAAAAGAGGGACAGAGTGAGACAGGGAGTTTTAGTTACAAAACTAAAAGAAGGACAGAGTGACAGAGGGAGCTTTAGTTACAAAACTAAAAGAAGGACAGAGTGAGACAGGGAGCTTTAGTTACAAAACTAAAAGAGGGACAGAGTGAGACAGGGAGTTTTAGTTACAAAACTAAAGGTGGGACAGAGTGAGACAGGGAGCTTTAGTTACAAAACTAAAACAGGACATTAAGCACAGGGGTATTGGGACTGTAGAACATTAAATAGAATTATTTCTTTATACCAATCCAGTGCATAAAATACACTGCTCTGGATTATGCAGCTGCTGCTTCCCATACACATTATGCTGTGTTTCTGATGGAGCCAGAACAAGTGTGACATGCCCCCTGCCTATACTCACCCATGTTTCCTGCAGGACTCTAACATCTTCTGCTTGGACTCCAGATCAGCAGGCAGCCGGATGAGCAGGGACAGCAAACGCCCATAACCCCAGCTAAAGAAGTGAGAGTGCCACCTGTAGGACAGGAGTGAAATGAGCAAAAAAAACAGAGAATGCCAAAGTCTCTCAATACAACTATCCTTTACGGTGAGAATGGCTTCCCACACATTTATATATGCATTTACATGAGCAGTTTTACAGAGGGTTTACTCGGCCGTATGGAGAGCGAGGTTCTGGGTAACCCCAACCATGTATAATAATGGCATGATACAAAAAAGAACCTTTGTTTGTTTTACCTGGGCTGCCCATCAGGAGTCAGTGTGTCACTCCTCTGTGGTGCATCATGGGACAGAGCCAGCTCTAGCCAATCCTGTCGCAGACTCTCAGGCTGGAGGAGGGACCCCAAGAAAGACAGCCTGAAGAAGAAGAAGAAGAGAAAAAAAAAAAGACACCTATACATCAGCGGAGACAAATAAAGCTCTGGTCTTATTCACTTTTTAACAAAACACAAACAGACGACAAGCAGTGACAAAACGCAGCGACAAACCCAACATGCATTATTTATGATAGGACTGGAGTGTTTTTAAGTGACACGTTATTTTGTCGACGTGCGTGAATTATTAAAAACATTTAATTCTGTTCACATGTCTCTGGCTCATAGCTGGACTAGTACTTTTCTCTCAGCCATACACACACATTATACTTCTCTCTGCTCTGTATCCATATACTACAGTCAGCCTCAGGGGTGATGGGGTAATGTCTGATCTGCTCTTTCAATAAGGCCCGTGTTTAATTGGAAATATAATCTGAACATGTGTGTGTGAGCGAGTGGTTATTCTGAGAATAACTGAAGTACTGTCTGACTGTTGGACGTGGCTGTTCTGTCACAGGATTCTCCCTCTGCAAATAATATTCACCTATTTCACTATTACAACAGGATTCTCCCTCTGCAAATAATATTCACCTATTTCACTATTACAACAGGATTCTCCCTCTGCAAATAATATTCACCTATTTCACTATTACAACAGGATTCTCCCTCTGCAAGTAATATTAACCTATTTCACTATTACAACAGGATTCTCCCTCTGCAAATAATATTCACCTATTTCACTATTACAACAGGATTCTCCCTCTGCAAATAATATTCACCTATTTCACTAGTACAACAGGATTCTCCCTCTGCAAATAATATTCACCTATTTCACTATTACAACAGGATTCTCCCTCTGCAAATAATATTCACCTATTTCACTATTACAACAGGATTCTCCCTCTGTAAACCCTATTCACCTATTTCACTATTACAACAGGATTCTCCCTCTGTAAACCCTATTCAACTATTTCACTATTACAACAGGATTCTCCCTCTGTAAACCCTATTCACCTATTTCACTATTACAACAGGATTCTCCCTCTGTAAACCCTATTCACCTATTTCACTATTACAACAGGATTCTCCCTCTGTAAACCCTATTCACCTATTTCACTATTACAACAGGATTCTCCCTCTACAAATCATATTCAACTATTTCACTATTACAACAGGATTCTCCCTCTGTAAACCCTATTCAACTATTTCACTATTACAACAGGATTCTCCCTCTGTAAACCCTATTCAACTATTTCACTATTACAACAGGATTCTCCCTCTGTAAACCCTATTCAACTATTTCACTATTACAACAGGATTCTCCCTCTGTAAACCCTATTCAACTATTTCACTATTACAACAGGATTCTCCCTCTGTAAACCCTATTCAACTATTTCACTATTACAACAGGATTCTCCCTCTGTAAACCCTATTCACCTATTTCACTATTACAACAGGATTCTCCCTCTGTAAACCCTATTCAACTATTTCACTATTACAACAGGATTCTCCCTCTGTAAACCCTATTCACCTATTTCACTATTACAACAGGATTCTCCCTCTGCAAACCCTATTCACCTATTTCACTATTACAACAGGATTCTCCCTCTGTAAACCCTATTCAACTATTTCACTATTACAACAGGATTCTCCCTCTGTAAACCCTATTCAACTATTTCACTATTACAACAGGATTCTCCCTCTGTAAACCCTATTCAACTATTTCACTATTACAACAGGATTCTCCCTCTGTAAACCCTATTCAACTATTTCACTATTACAACAGGATTCTCCCTCTGTAAACCCTATTCACCTATTTCACTATTACAACAGGATTCTCCCTCTGTAAACCCTATTCACCTATTTCACTATTACAACAGGATTCTCCCTCTGTAAACCCTATTCAACTATTTCACTATTACAACAGGATTCTCCCTCTACAAACCCTATTCACCTATTTCACTATTACAACAGGATTCTCCCTCTACAAACCCTATTCACCTATTTCACTATTACAACAGGATTCTCCCTCTACAAACCCTATTCAACTATTTCACTATTTCAACAGGATTCTCCCTCTGTAAACCCTATTCACCTATTTCACTATTACAACAGGATTCTCCCTCTGCAAATAATATTCACCTATTTCACTATTACAACAGGATTCTCCCTCTGCAAACCCTATTCACCTATTTCACTATAAACAACAGGATTCTCCCTCTGTAAACCCTATTCAACTATTTCACTATTACAACAGGATTCTCCCTCTGCAAACCCTATTCAGCTATTTCACTATTACAACAGGATTCTCCCTCTGTAAACCCTATTCACCTATTTCACTATTACAACAGGATTCTCCCTCTGTAAACCCTATTCACCTATTTCACTATTACAACAGGATTCTCCCTCTGCAAACCCTATTCAGCTATTTCACTATTACAACAGGATTCTCCCTCTGTAAACCCTATTCACCTATTTCACTATTACAACAGGATTCTCCCTCTGTAAACCCTATTCACCTATTTCACTATTACAACAGGATTCTCCCTCTGTAAACCCTATTCACCTATTTCACTATTACAACAGGATTCTCCCTCTGCAAACCCTATTCAACTATTTCACTATTACAACAGGATTCTCCCTCTGTAAACCCTATTCACCTATTTCACTATTACAACAGGATTCTCCCTCTGTAAACCCTATTCAACTATTTCACTATTACAACAGGATTCTCCCTCTGCAAACCCTATTCAACTATTTCACTATTACAACAGGATTCTCCCTCTGTAAACCCTATTCAACTATTTCACTATTACAACAGCATTCTCCCTCTGTAAACCCTATTCACCTATTTCACTATTACAACAGGATTCTCCCTCTGTAAACCCTATTCAACTATTTCACTATTACAACAGCATTCTCCCTCTGTAAACCCTATTCAACTATTTCACTATTACAACAGGATTCTCCCTCTGTAAACCCTATTCACCTATTTCACTATTACAACAGGATTCTCCCTCTGTAAACCCTATTCACCTATTTCACTATTACAACAGGATTCTCCCTCTGTAAACCCTATTCACCTATTTCACTATTACAACAGGATTCTCCCTCTGTAAACCCTATTCACCTATTTCACTATTACAACAGGATTCTCCCTCTGCAAACCCTATTCAACTATTTCACTATTACAACAGGATTCTCCCTCTGTAAACCCTATTCAACTATTTCACTATTACAACAGGATTCTCCCTCTGTAAACCCTATTCACCTATTTCACTATTACAACAGGATTCTCCCTCTGTAAACCCTATTCAACTATTTCACTATTACAACAGGATTCTCCCTCTGTAAACCCTATTCAACTATTTCACTATTACAACAGGATTCTCCCTCTGTAAACCCTATTCAACTATTTCACTATTACAACAGGATTCTCCCTCTGTAAACCCTATTCAACTATTTCACTATTACAACAGGATTCTCCCTCTGTAAACCCTATTCACCTATTTCACTATTACAACAGGATTCTCCCTCTGCAAACCTTATTCACCTATTTCACTATTACAACAGGATTCTCCCTCTGTAAACCCTATTCACCTATTTCACTATTACAACAGTATTCTCCCTCTGCAAACCCTATTCACCTATTTCACTATTACAACAGGATTCTCCCTCTACAAACCCTATTCACCTATTTCACTATTACAACAGGATTCTCCCTCTACAAACCCTATTCAACTATTTCACTATTTCAACAGGATTCTCCCTCTGTAAACCCTATTCACCTATTTCACTATTACAACAGGATTCTCCCTCTGCAAATAATATTCACCTATTTCACTATTACAACAGGATTCTCCCTCTGTAAACCCTATTCACCTATTTCACTATTACAACAGGATTCTCCCTCTGTAAACCCTATTCACCTATTTCACTATTACAACAGGATTCTCCCTCTGTAAACCCTATTCACCTATTTCACTATTACAACAGGATTCTCCCTCTGCAAACCCTATTCACCTATTTCACTATAAACAACAGGATTCTCCCTCTGTAAACCCTATTCAACTATTTCACTATTACAACAGGATTCTCCCTCTGCAAACCATATTCACCTATTTCACTATTACAACAGGATTCTCCCTCTGCAAACCTTATTCACCTATTTCACTATTACAACAGGATTCTCCCTCTGTAAACCCTATTCACCTATTTCACTATTACAACAGGATTCTCCCTCTGTAAACCCTATTCACCTATTTCACTATTACAACAGGATTCTCCCTCTGTAAACCCTATTCACCTATTTCACTATTACAACAGGATTCTCCCTCTGTAAACCCTATTCACCTATTTCACTATTACAACAGGATTCTCCCTCTGTAAACCCTATTCAACTATTTCACTATTACAACAGGATTCTCCCTCTGTAAACCCTATTCAACTATTTCACTATTTCAACAGGATTCTCCCTCTGTAAACCCTATTCACCTATTTCACTATTACAACAGTATTCTCCCTCTGTAAACCCTATTCAACTATTTCACTATTACAACAGGATTCTCCCTCTGCAAACCCTATTCACCTATTTCACTATAAACAACAGGATTCTCCCTCTGTAAACCCTATTCACCTATTTCACTATTACAACAGGATTCTCCCTCTGTAAACCCTATTCAACTATTTCACTATTACAACAGGATTCTCCCTCTGTAAACCCTATTCACCTATTTCACTATTACAACAGGATTCTCCCTCTGTAAACCCTATTCACCTATTTCACTATTACAACAGGATTCTCCCTCTGTAAACCCTATTCACCTATTTCACTATTACAACAGGATTCTCCCTCTGTAAACCCTATTCACCTATTTCACTCTTGACACTGTCGGGTGGTGTGGCACTTAACTGTCTTGGTTTAAAACCAAAGCTCGTACGGCATCTGGTATACTGTTTTTTTTTTCTCTAGCAGTCCGTTTCCTGTCCTTAAGGAAACCACAGTAAACGGGTTCATTTGGCGACTTGAAACCCCCATACCTCTGCTCCTCAGCGCGTGACTGGACCAGGTTATCCAAGTACGGCAGGAAGTGACTGGGCTGGGCCATCGCCATGACGTCAGAGGGGAGGATTGTGGGATAGAATTGGGAGTAACAGCGGACTGCCAGCTCGCTGTGTTTCTCATACAATCTGAAACACACGTGTGAGACAGTGAGTCATAACACCCCTGTACCAGTAAGATCTGTTTATATCTATCTGTGGGGAATGATTCTGACACACACACCTGCACAGGTAAACATCTGCACTGATAACCATTTCTGTGTATGGGCAGGTGAATGTAAGTACAAAAGGGCCTCTTTCACATATAAACATGTGAGACTCATGAGACAAACTCTGCAGATCTGCATGAGGTGATGAAGATCTTTAGCCATGAGTTTTACTACATGTTAACAGCTGTACACTCTTATAGCTGGATTTTAATAAATGTTATACATGAATGGTTTGGCTCCTTAACAGGTAAGCATTATGAATACCTGTAGAGGGCATTAATAAATGTTATACATGAATGGTTTGGCTCCTTAACAGGTAAGCGTTATGAATACCTGTAGAGGGCATCAATAAATGTTATACATGAATGGTTTGGCTCCTTAACAGGTAAGCATTATGAATACCTGTAGAGGGCATCAATAAATGTTATACATGAATGGTTTGGCTCCTTAACAGGTAAGCATTATGAATAGCTGTAGAGGGTCTTAATAAATGTTATACATGAATGGTTTGGCTCCTTAACAGGTAAGCATTATGAATACCTGTAGAGGGTTTTAATAAATGTTATATATGAATAGTCGGGCTCGTGTACAGGTGAGCATTATGAATACCTGTAGAGGGCATTAATAAATGTTATACATGAATGGTTTGGCTCCTTAACAGGTAAGCATTATGAATACCTGTAGAGGGTTTTAATAAATGTTATATATGAATAGTTGGGCTTGTGCACAGGTGGGCATTATGAATACCTGTAGAGGGCATTAATAAATGTTATACATGAATGGTTTGGCTCCTTAACAGGTAAGCATTATGAATAGCTGTAGAGGGCATTAATAAATGTTTCATATTAATTTTTGGTCTATTGGACAGGTGTGTTTAATGGCTACCTGTAGAGGGTTTTAATAAATGTTACCTGTGAATAGTCATGCTCGTATACAGGTGAGCATTATGAATACCTGTAGAGGGTTTTAATAAATGTTTTAGATAAATAGTCGGGCTCGTGTACAGGTGGGCATTATGAATACCTGTAGAGGGTTTTAATAAATGTTATATATGAAAAGCTGGGCTCATGTACAGGTGAGCATTATGAATACCTGTAGAGGGTTTTAATAAATGTTATATATGAATAGTTGGGCTCGTGTACAGGTGAGCATTATGAATACCTGTAGAGGGTTTTAATAAATGTTATATATGAAAAGCTGGGCTCGTGTACATGTGAGCATTATGAATACCTGTAGAGGGTTTTAATAAATGTTATATATGAATAGTTGGGCTCGTGTACAGGTGAGCATTATGAATACCTGTAGAGGGTTTTAATAAATGTTATATATGAAAAGCTGGGCTCGTGTACATGTGAGCATTATGAATACCTGTAGAGGGTTTTAATAAATGTTATATATGAATAGTCGGGCTCGTGTACAGGTGAGCATTATGAATACCTGTAGAGGGTTTTAATAAATGTTATATATGAATAGTCGGGCTCGTGTACAGGTGAGCATTATGAATACCTGTAGAGGTGAGAGAGCAGTAGTGGGCCGTTCCACGGCTGCAGTTCCCTCAGACTCCTGAGTGATTTGAGCAGATCTCCTTTCTGAACTACTTCCACCACTTTACTGGCCTGAGTGAACTCTGCCACCACACACAGAGAGGAATAAACTCAACAAACTGAACCCAACACCTGAACAGGTGCAAGGGCGTCGGACACACAACGTTAAATGCCTCAAATATGAGGTATAAAACAAGAGACCTTTCACGTGTGAGGGAAATCACATGCCTTACAAAAGTGATGACGACGCATTAATTAAAACATTACTTATTTGCAAAAAAGGCCTACATAGTAAGTGCCTGTGCAAGAATCCATCTATAATAAAAAACTTTGCCTGAACCATGGGGTTACTGAGTCTGTTAAAGGTGAATACACACACAGACACACAGACACACGTGCGATCTTACCCAGCATGCACGCGATATAGGCTTTGAGGACCTGCGGCTGCTCCTGGTACCTCCACACACACATTCTCCTCACTCTCTCCTGGTCCAAGAGAAAGAAAAACCTCCGCAGGAACACGCACACATCCTCTGTTCCTCCTTCCTTCGCCTCCTCCTGTCTCCTCTGCTCCCTCTCTCTGCCAGGGCACCCAAGGTCAAGGTAGAGGCAGGCCAGCTGAGAGAGTTCAGCCTGGAGGTCGGAGGGCAAAGGTCGCGGAGAGCACACTCGAATGGGCTCCTCGGGGGTAACTGCGGGTGACGTTAGGGTTCCAGCTGGGGAGTCACGCGCGAGACTTCTCCCTCTCAGTTCTTCCTCTCTCCTGAGGTCAGGAGCAGGCTTCTCTGACCTGCCCTCTGACCCCAGTGTGCTGTCATCCTGCTGCTGTTGAGGAGAACAGGACGTGACCTCTCCCTCAGTTTGTTCTCTTTCTCCGCTCTCATCCTGCTCCGCCTCCTCCTCGCTCCTCCCTCCGTTCTCCGTCTTCTCTTTCTCCTCCACAGGGTCGGTGGGTTTTTCTGGGCCGAGGACACGCTCCAGTACCGGAAGCCATTCAAGCAGAACGTCCCCCAGGCAGACAGGGTCCAGCAGAACCAGAGGATCCTGGATGTGTGCACTATAAGGAAGAGGATGAAAATGACACAGGACTGGCCCATTCACATTCAGTACAGACACACTCACCACATTTCTTTAATATTTCACACTCACAAACATTTTTGCGTTCAAACATTATGTATATATCATGTATAACGACAATGGAATTACAATTATGCCAAAGATTACTTGTATGTTACCTTACGTTGATTATCACTGTCATTACTGCTATGTAATAAAGGTTAGTAGTCATGCACATATTAACAAAAATAAAGATCACGCCAAAGATTGTTCTTGTAACTACACTGAGAGGATGCCCTGTAGCCTCCATAGAAAGTGTATGAATGATGAGCTGGGACTTACAGAGCTCGTTCTGTAGCTGTTCTCAACTCCTGAAGATCACTCTCTGCACTGGACTGTTCCACACACACACTGAGAGAGAGAGAGAGAGAGAGAGAGACAGAGAGAGAGACTGAGTCATTTAAGGAGGTTAACTAATGCCTTTGACTATGTGCAGAGTGAGGGTGATTCATTTGGCACGTACTCATTGTCCTCTTCATCTTGCTGAAACGGAGCTGGAGAGGCGATGACCTCACTCTGTCCGCTCTCCCTGGGGTCAGGACGGGGCCAGAGGTCAGAGTTCATCTGTAGTGTGTTGATCCTTTCTGTAGTCTTCTTCACAAAGCTCGACACACTGATAAATGAAATGAATATGCATACAGTAAAACAAAACAGTCAGTTACGGAAGATTCAACGTATAAATCGATTAGAAACCAAACATATCTAAGATATGAAAATCCAAAGTGTCTGGGAATAAATTGATATTACAGATTAATGCAGGTGCTGTTACCTAATGTCACTTTACACATTAAGGAAAGAACACAGAGTGGTCTGGAGTCCAGATGAAGGGAATCATATGTCTAGTCAAAAACTAGACTCACTCCAGTTAAACCAGAACAAAACCGCACTTAAAGGAACGCTCTGACGGCCAAGGAGAGGAAACTATAACGCTTTCACTCAAAGTAAACTCCTCAGAGAGTCTCTCTCCAAGTCTCCGTTCTCAAATCATCAAATCCCCTTGGAGTACACTGGTCATTTATAGCTAAAATCTCCAAAATGTAAACAAGCTATTTATTAAAACGGACTAAATCTACAAACAACTGCCAGAGAAGAAGAACTTAACCGTCATCGGCAACAGTCATATCGAAACAGAGAGGCTTTGTTTTCATATCGACAAGAATTTGACCTTAATCATTACCTATTCCTGCCGGTGCTGTGGTATACCAGACTGGCAAGAACACATAAGAACATAAGACGACACGTGGAAATGAAAAACAATGAATTAAGAGGATGAAATGCTGTGAACTGTCTGACTTACCGATGGCATGGGTGTGAGGAGCGTGGTGAGACTACAATGAGGGGAATAATCTTTTCTATATCTCGCATTTAATGCGAAAGAGGAAGCAGAACACCACCGTTACCTTGGCGACCGGCTGTGTTTTCACTTCCCCTTCTGTCCGCCTTAGCCAGTGCTCTCCAGCCAGATGCACTGTGGGTGTTTCTTTGGTTTTTTTGTTTTTTTTTTTCTAAGCTCAGTTAGCATTCGTAAGAAAGCGAGAACATCATGGTACTTTCCCTACTCTCAACACAGAGAACAGTTCCACTTTTTATTATTCCGCTGGTGGACAACTTTCTTCGCCAGCCGACTGATTTTATTCAAAATTATGAAAGTGCAGAATGCAGAGATGACTGTGTGGGTGTGTTCTGAATGGGGCTAAGAATGTGTATGTGTCTTTGTCTCTGAGTGTTTGTGAGTGTGTATAAGAGAGTGCATGCACGTGTGAGAGTCTGACCTGTCTCTGACAGCCTTCAGGGCTATGCGGGGGGGTTTGTGTGTGTGTGTGAGTGTGTGTGCAAGTTTGGCCTGTCTCTGACAGTCTGCAGGGCTATGCGGGGGGGTTTGTGTGTGTGTGTATGTGTGTGTGTGTGAGAGTCTGACCTGTCTCTGACGGCCTTCAGGGCTATGTGGGGGGGGGGGGGTTTGTGTGTGTGTGTGTGTGTGTGAGAGAGTCTGACCTGTCTCTGACGGCCTGCAGGGCTATGCGGGGGGGTTTGGTGCGGAAGGCCAGCGGCAGGTGAAACTGCAGGCCGGACTCTGTGCGCTCCCCTTCCGTTCGCTCACACGTCTGGGAATCTACACAAACCAAGGACGGGGCAGGAGCGGAGGAGCGGAGGAGGGCAGGAGTGGAGGAGGGGAGGAGCGGAGGAGGGAAAAAAAGGAGAGGGTGGAGGTGTAGGAATGGAACAGGGTGGAGGAGAGACAGAAGAGGGATGAAGAAAGAATGAGGAGAGGAAAAGTGGAGACAGAGAAGCAGCCGTGGGGCGGAGGGGAGGTGAGGGGAGGGGAGGGGAGGTGAGGGGAGGGGAGGGAAGTGTGTTGTGAGGAGGGAGTGTGACAGAGAGTCGTTACCGTGGACACAGGAGAACACAGAGGTGGATTTTCAAACATGGGATTGGAGGAAAAGGAAAGGAAACATTGAACGGGACAAGAGACAGACATACAGAGAGAACAGAAAAAAAAAAGAAAAACATTGCATGAGATGACAACTGTAGCAAGAAACAGGATGGGGGGAAAAAAAACAGACGGAAATACGACTCCATGTGACAGAAACTTAAAAAGAAAAAAAGAATGAATCAAGTCCCAGAGGCACACGACACGAGACGTTGACGGGCGAGAGACGGAGAAGCCAATGAAAACTAAACCGACCTTGTCTCTTCTGACAGTTTCCTTTTATTTCAGTTTTCACATTTGATTAATTAAAAAAAGGAATTAAAAAACAAAAACAAAAACAAAAACAAAAAAACATCCAAAAATAAAGACACAATTATTCCAAAAAAAAAAATCTGTCAAACCCACCGTATCTCCCTTCCAGATACGTTCAGGTTTTCACACAGAAAAACAAAAAAAAAAACCCACGAAAAACCTTGGTGGGATTTGAACCCTGCTTTTGATTCTCAGTCAGCGTCATCTACCCCTGAGATACTCTGAGATGCACCAATCCACTGTTTTCAGACCGTCAGTGGGCCTCCTCCTTACCATGCTCCCCCTGCTCCTCCTCTTGAACAAAGCTAAACTCCTTCAGGCGCTCCTCCTCCAACATTGACTGGCTGACCAGGGAGCTAGTGTCTTCGTCTGATTGGCTGCCGCGGCGGCTGATGACGCGGTATATGCCGCAGTCTAGGATGTTGAAGCTCTCCTGGTTAAAAGAACAGGGCAGAACAGTATTCAAGTTTCAGGTTAAGGAGAAATACAACTAAACCTTCACCATGAACAAACTGAGTGGCTTCTAAGTGTATAGTTAGTGTACAGGTGTGTCTCAAACTTGCCCCATCAGACGCGTTGTAATGTACCTGTACAAGGGTCTCATCATACACTTATGTGACAGCTGCTGCGACTATTTATGTTCAGGGTCAACCCTCTATTTTCA
>NC_044507.1:4115000-4120000 GCF_902362185.1 Chanos chanos
AATAAGCTTTGTTATTATTTTATTACTATATTGTTATTATGTTTTTTAACAAACCATCAGATACCTTAGCACTGATAACTAATGGGTTCAAGTCATAAAGTGCTGCAGCTAAAGTGGATACGTCTGATGTATTATGCTTTTGAACACTTTGTAAACAATGTAAATTTCAGGTAAAGAGATTAGGTTTGATATAGTGTTAGAAGCTGTGGAATCTCTAGAGCTCTGTACCTAGTGTCAATACATTTAATGCCCTGAATGTTACAACAGGTCAGAACATGGACTTTTGTGACCTGCTGTGAGGAGGTTTAGTTAAATACAGCACCTCAGGAAGGCGATGTTGCAGGTAAATTGTTCTGTGAGATAAATGTGGTGAATATATTTGGTAATCAATAAGTTAAGACTAGCTTAAACCGTGTTGGGGAAACAGGTGAAGTGTACACAGTGAGTGCATTGTGTATGGGGTTATGTTTAAACAGCACTGTGTTTCCCTGTGTGTCTATTTGCTGATTTCTACGTCCGTACATGTTTAAACAGTTCTTTGTATGTGTGTGTGTGCGTGTATACCTTGTGTGTGAGAATTAGTCTCTGCTTCCAGCCATCCCTCTGAATAAGGTGTAGCCCCCCAGCTGAGGTGCCCAGAGCAAGCCACTTCCTTGACACTGCCAGACAAGTACACTAAAAACACACACATCACAGACTCATAAACTGAAACAGAAATGAATTCTCTGTGACTCAAACAAGCAGCTTCAAACAAATATTTCAGGTCATTCCGGTTTTAAATTAATCAGAAAAAAAACAAAAACAACCATTAGCTCAACACAAAGAACATTTTCACCTTCAACTCAGGGGAGTACACTATTTACAAAGCACAACATGATTAAAGAGAGCTGATTGTGAAGGTAAGAGAGAGTGAATGACAGATTGTATAAACATGTGGGTGTTTTAAGAGTGGCGGAGAAAACACTGAGAAGATGTGTGCCTGACACAAATGAACAAATGACTGAATAAAATCTGTCCTTTCAAACTGTGAGGAGAGAGACAGAAAGAATGAATTGCATGAGCAGAACGTAAGAGAATGAGAGACGGATGAGTGTGAGGAGGTGTGGGTTGGGACGAGAGGGAGGGCATTAAATGGCGCGCGCGCGCGCATGTGTGTGTGTGTGTGCGCGTGTGAGTGTTTGGGAAGTACCTTGAGCCTGCCAGAGTCAAGTCGTAGTGCAGAAAGGAGCGGATCCAAGCAGTCAAATTCCGCCAAGACATGGGTGCACGACTCCGGCACCACAGGAATCATCCTACTCAGCTGAGAGAAAGAGAGAGACAGACAGAGAGAGAGAGAGAGATTAGTATTGATTTTGTGCTATCACAGATAAAACGTTGGCAACTCGGTCAGACATACTTCAACCCGTCTATCCCGTCTTTCTCAATGAGTGCATCTTACACACCGTCTCGAGACACAGTCGTAGTCATATGACCCTTTCCAGCACTCGCCTCAATTGAAAAGGCATGACCACCGATGACTTGCTTCCACAAAAATTAACAGTTATTTGTCATTTGAGGTCAAGAAGTTGACATATCAGGATGAAACAACTTCCTGCAAAGATGGAAAAAAACTACTAGGCAATATCAAGATTTAAACCCAATCTCCAAACACAATCTGAAATAATATCGATTCACAAAGGTAATAAAGTACATTGCAAAGTTCTTCGGTTTCAAAATTCCTAAATGGGAACCTTTATAACACCTGACAACTTACTGAAAGAATAAATGCAGTGGACATTTTTGGCATCCCTGACATTTAGAGCAGCAAAAAGCTCTTTAACAGAAGAATATGATGTCAAACTCACATTCCGATAAAGTGAAAGAGCGGCGCTGGTGACATGAACACTTGGTTTAACTTGGTTTGGCGCTAAAGTAGTTCATTCCGACGCAAATGGCATTCCTGACAAATATATATAGAGTTTGGGCAAGTCGCGATATTCACAGTCCACACACTTACTTAAGTATTTAAATCCATATAAAAGCGCAGGCAGTAATAGAGTTACTGTAGCTAGCTCAACTAGCCCGCTAACAGTAGCTACTTAGCATAACAACGGCATGACTGCACATCACGGGACTCGCTGAACCGAACCGAAAGGCTAAGTTAATTTATAACGTTATAACAAGAAAACAAGCGCCTTTATTACACGTTCGTATTATCCGTGCGTATACATTCCTTGACAAACCCGTACACCGTCAATCCGTCAAGTCTTTTAACCTAACAAACGAAATATTTTACTTTCTAAATCACAGACGACAGCTAAGTTCTGAGCGAAGTTGAAGACTAATTTATAAACTTACCTCGTCTCAAACGAACAATTCTTGAATTACTGACATGGCAGAGACGGGTAATTCACAACACGCTTAAAGCATAACCCACAGTCCACCAAGCGCTCTGATATCCAAACGGTGCCATAGTTCACTTAAGTCCATCGACAGACCTGTCAATTTTAGACCACCAAGTGGGAATTACTTCATGTTGCGGATGCCGCACCTCTCAGTAACCGGCACTACTTCTTGATACAGTTCCGTTAGTTGAAGCGCAATAATATTAACGAGGAGGAAACTTATTTAGCAGGTATTCGGGGACCTAGAATACGATTGTCAAATTCAGCATATTTCAAGTAGGTATTACATCAAAATCTGAAAAGAACATTAAGTTGACCTCGTCCTTCAGAGGATCACTTCCTATTTTCTTTAAAGCATCTAAGGTCGAGAATCAGGAGTGTGGGGAGATCTTGCCCATTAAAAACCCTGTATTGATTGCTATTTGAGATGCCCAAGAGACCATAGACACGATACATCTGCTCATCAAAAGCAACAATGGTTCCCCCTAACAAGAGATTTTTTGCTACGCCACTACACGTTATCACAACAATGATCACATTGTGGAATTGTCACTTCCTCTAGGAAATCTGAAAAAAATAATAATAAAAAAAACATTAAAAATATGCACTGTTTGCCAAGGTGGAGGGGAAACGTGTCATCTTTCAGATAAGGCACTTTGCAATTTGAAACTGCATTGATTCTCCATTCCTGAAACGGTCCGCGGAGTACTCTCTTCCAGGAAGCGGCGTTTTTCACCAAATAGCTGACCACAGCTACAAAAGAAAGTGAGACGGCTCGACGGCGCAGGGCAGCACACAGACGAAAACACATGCAAAACCATATCGTTTGGTAAAATATTATTAGCAATTTATTACGCATGTTTATCTCTAAAGAAAAAGCTAACAATTTATCAAGTCTTTCATGGGATTTGTAAAAAGTGACGCCTCCTTTAAGTAGTACCTCTTTTGGTAGTTAAATTACTGCTCGTAATATTTCAAAAGGCTCATTGTCACTTCCCAAGAACGCTCATGTTCAGTAATCGAGGAAGTCATAAACGGTCATCTCTAACGTGCTGCAAGTGTGAACACAAGCAATGACTGACACACACACACACTCACTCACAAGTCCACAGCTCAATGAGAACACATTTAAACTAACAGAATCGATTTTTTTTTTATTTAGAATAACATCCCGAACTTGTACTCAGTGCAGCTAGAAGAAACAGGTGTTGTATTAATGACAGTGAGTGTGTGTGCGTGATGCACACACATCCACACACCAATAATGCACTAGACAGGGAAATATGTTTTACAGTATTGCTTTAATTGTCTTTCCCTGCTGTGCATGGGCACCTGTGTGAACCCTATGCTTCAGAAAGGACTGCATTGCACTGACGTTGTTAGATTTGTGGGAAATCTTCCTTGTCATAGCATCCGGTGCTGTGTGTGCATGGGTAAAAGACACTCCTGTTCTCTCCAAAGTCCTTTTGCATTGAATATCCATGTTTCCTGAGAATCCTTCCTGTAATACAAGTAAGCCCACCGTTTGGTCTTAGAGTACAACACTGTCAAAGTTAGAATTTATGGGCTCATCACAAACTGGTGGAACCCAGACATGTTTTCATCCTCAAAGAAAAGAAAAAAGAAGAACAACAAAACAGACCAAGAACAACAACAACAAAAAGGAACAAGAAAAAAAAATTACAGTCGCTTTTGATTGGCATAGTCCGTATCTTCTGGACCAATAAGGTCACAGCAGAATCCTGCCTTGTCCTGTCGCAGTTAGCACCGCCTCCTGATTGCTTTCAGTCCTGGGGCTAAAACCGGGTCTGAGAAGCACTTCAGGCCTAAGTTATAGAGGAGTTTACCGATTCTGATTTCCCTCCCTCCCTCACTCTCTTTTTTTATTCCTCCCCTAATCTTTTCTCCTCTTCAACAAAAAGCAGTCCATCTCTGCATCCTTTCAAGTTTTCCTCATCATTCGGCGGGTCTGCCAGGCATGGAACTTGTTGTAGGCAGCCTGAATCATCTCCTCCAGATGTCCAGTAAGCTGCAAAAGACATAACACACATTGACTTACTTTTTCTCACTGTTTTTCATTATCCAGTAATACTTTACATATATACTGGGCAATTATTATTTAAAACATCCCATTTATCTTCCCCAGATACTCCTACTGTCAAACACTGAAGTGAAACACAGTAGACTTAGTTAGCATAAAGTAGTCCTCATTACTGAAAGTGGTCTCAGACTAATTTTTTTCTTTTGCACAATGCTGCAAACTTTTGACAAGGTTCCACAGGTGAGTGAATGCTAGGTCAAGGCAGGTGCCCAGTAAATGCACTTCTGTGACATGTTGTGTACAGTCCTGTCAGGTGGACACAAAGACATCTGTAACCTTACGTTAGTGCTTAAGTATTGGCGCTGGATCTTGTCCTGGAAGGGGCGGAGCTTGGTCATTTGGAATCTCTCCAGGTTGGACCGCATCTTAACCACCTGCACAG
Organism: Chanos chanos; assembly: GCF_902362185.1. Classification (NCBI taxonomy): domain Eukaryota; kingdom Metazoa; phylum Chordata; class Actinopteri; order Gonorynchiformes; family Chanidae; genus Chanos; species Chanos chanos. The sequence continues at coordinate 4,119,868 of NC_044507.1, forward strand.
GTGAATGACAAAGACAGTAAGTCTTTCACCAAAGAGTGGTAATTATGTTTTAGACAGAATAACTTCTCTTCTCTTTTGGATTCTGTTCAGATCGATCAATAAATAGGCTTAAGAACTTCGCTCCAATTCTCTT
>NC_044507.1:4122500-4155000 GCF_902362185.1 Chanos chanos
TTGACTCCCCATAGCCTTTACAGAGTATGTCAGTGAGAAACCAGCAGAGACCTGATGCAGAAATGACAGCTGTTGAAGTGCAGGACTATAAATGAAGATTCGTGGATGTTCTGTAATAACTGATCAGAGAGCAGTACCCTTTTCGTCCTGTTTGGCACACTCAGAAAAGATGTCCTGCAGGCCGGTGTTGATCCGGTCTCGGTGAAAGTAATGCGACTGGAAGAACCGAGTCCAGAACTCTTTCTCCGTCAGGTTGTGAGGAACATTCTCGGCATACTTCTGTTTCACTGGAGAAAGAGAGAGAAACAGTGGTAGAGCGTGCGAATAAAAATAACAGAAGCAACAGCACATTATCAGCATAGGCAGAAATACTGACACACACACACACACTCAGGCAGGTACTGTGGAGTATGAGTATAATAACACAAAGTAGGTTTGGTTACAACCAGTCTATAAATGATAGATCTAATAAATGGTAAAGCTAATAGTGCTGGTGAATGTGCGCCATCTCTACGCTCATTTTGAGGTCCGACCGTGTTGCTAAGCAACGGACAAGGGGTGTTGTCTGGCCTCTCACCTGTGGGATAGGTTCTAAAGATGGACTCGATGATGTCAGAGGTCAGATTGTATCTCAGTCCATTACAGCCATCTGTCTGCGGCCTGATGTCCGCCTGTGACCACAGCAACAGGTCATTATCACACCATGGTACATAGATACATGGCCAAAGCTGCATGGGCCACTGGGATGTAACTTAAAGCAAACAACATCAAATGTGTAAAGGCAAAAGTGAAACCCGCTGAAGTTGTTGCCCACTCTATTTAAATACTGACTGCGATCTGAAATACGTTCCTTCACAGGCATCTTATGATAACATATGTTTACATTTAAACCTTTCTGCGCACAATATGGTTTTTAAACGTACCAGGAAAGCTGCGGAGATGCCCACTTCCTGCTTGTTGTTGGAGAGGGAGTGGTCAACAGAGTTCAGGCTTAGCCGATTGGCCCAGAACTCCTCAGCACTGATCACCTGACTCACCACCAGGTCCTTGTACAGCTGGAACAGCACAGGGTCCTCCTGCAGCATTCTGGGAGTTGGCGTTTTTGATCAGACAAAAGCAAAGACCGTAATCAAACAGCAGACACTGATGGGAAATGCAATATACAGCAACGTAAACATGATATGCTGTTGTAAACCAATCTAAGTGTTACCTAGAGCTGTAATTATAATCCCTACATGGATTTTCTGATGTTATTAGTTCCACCAATGTACAAATAATGCTGGACTTTTTTTCTGGGCTTTAACTGGAAAAGCTTGTTTGAGCATTCTGGACAGGAGAGTCGAGTGGGATTACACACACAATAACTTATCTGGACTTTCTGTAGCTCAATGAGAATGAACCAGATGAATGTAACAGCTGGAAATGTCAAATCTGCCATCAAATGTCAATAGCACAGCAATAATCAATTCCAGAGCCTTGACCTCTATGGTATCACCGTTTATTACTATCATTAATCTTACTCTTTATTACGCTTACGTTTGAGATACTCCATTTCGAATGGTACTTTATAATTTTAGATTGTGGTGGAACCGACTCGCTCCATTGTTACTGTGGTAGTTTAGCTGTTTTGTTGGTTGTTGTTCATAGCATCTCAACTGTTAGTGCTGTTTCATTCTGCCCGTTGGGAGATTCTTCTGTTGCATTTTTGTAGCCCCCTGTGAATTAGCACTGTTTCAACTTGCCTTTTTTGATTTGATGCGGGTGTACCATAGGGGCTGTATAATATGCTGTAGTCCCATCCCGCAGATGACTGGGTGTAAAGTTTGTTGTGGTCTCACCTGTTTTTCTCCTCCAGTTCCTTGTTGGCTTTCTTTTTGAATTTGGGCAGTAGTTGCTGGAGCAGGTCTTTGGTGGCATCGCGGTCCTTGAGAGCGCTGCTTTCATTGGCAAAGTGGAAGGTGGTGCTTTCACCAGTGTGTAGGACCAGCTGCAGCTGAATCTTGGCTTTGCCGTCTGGGCTGATTTTCTGACCTTCGGGGGGGGGGGGGGGAGTGGGGAGGTCATGCCTGGTGCCAAAGCTCAAAGCCACACAGTCCTTGGCAATTAATTTGCTTTAAAAGGGCCAACGTGTCCCTGAGGTCTTTTGGAAGATACGAAACCACATCAGTGACCAGGTGCTATAAATTACACATTAAACTTGAGGGTGCAGGTTACTTTACCAGTGGATGTTCTGCATTGTACAGGTGGTAGAAGACACATATGTTCTTCTGTCCAGGTGATAAGAGAACTCAGATACATATCAGCAAACAGGTGCATTTGCATATGGTGGACTGGGAGACGATACAAGTGTTCCGGTAACAAACTGGATATCAAAGCGCGTGTCAAAGTGTAACAAACGTTACTCACAGCGGATGTCAGCATACAGGTGACTGACGGTGAAGCGATCTTTGCCCTCGGGGCCCCAGGCGATGCGTTCGGCCATCAGGTACAGCGTTCCGTCCTGTTTCTTCTGCCGCACTCTCTTAACCACCAGCAACACCTCCTCTGAGAGTGCTGCCATGACTGTCAGAGGAGACACAGAAAAGACAGTCAACACAACACAAACACCGAAAAGACAGTCAACACAACACAAACTGCCAGTGCATATATCACTGTTGTCAGAGACCAGTATCAGTAAACACACTTTTAATACAAAGAACAATGTCTGCAAAGGCGGCAGTAGCAGGGGCGGGACAGTTATCACAAACTCTCATTTGGCATCCACGGTAACGATTCAAAAGTCTTGATGTACGGGTTCAAAGCGGAAATAACATGCTGACGATGAATTTCATCAAATGCTTTAACTGCTTTAACAAATTCCGATACGTCGCTTACTTATGACGCAGAATAGCTCGAGAGTTCTTTCGTGTGCGCAACTTCAAAACTGAGAATTTGGTAAATAATCATGCCACCTCAATGGGGCTAGGCTACATTAGCAATCGATAGAATCAGCGACGCGAAGTAAACAAACCTTTACTGGCCAAATGTAACCGGGCAAACGTTGCAAGAAAAGTCACCGCCGGCAACACATTTATACATACTAACGAAGAAATATCCCACAGCCGAGCAGACAGCTAAGTTACTCCACTCAGCTAGTCCAGCGAGCCACTAGACACTGCATAGCTGAGTCTAGCATAAATTAGTTGAACATTACCTGAGAGCACAAAGTACTATGCATCTGCAATAACGGAAAGTGTAAAAAAAAAGTGCAAGTACATAATTTGCTTAAGTATCCCATATCAAATTCGCTTCAAGCAACAGCAAGCTCGAGATCCAGCTACTGCTAAACGCTACTTCGCATGACAGTTGCTGCCGGTCAAATTTAACGTGGAAAAGTCGACAGAACATATACTTGCCAGAGGCCCCAACGTTGTTGCCTTTGAAAGCGTAATCTGTGACTCGTTACTGTCTAATATGTCAACGAAAGAGGCAGACTTAAAAGAGTTATTTAACATGGACAGAAACCATCAGTCTCGGCCAGCCTGCGTCCATCCATGAGCACAACCGTTCTGATTTTGCTGCACTGAAACACATCCGGTGGGAAACATGTACTGTAAGATTATGGCCCGTAGTACAGTGACCACAGAGATATCCTAAAATACCCGCAAATTAACCACAAAACGGCACACATGTCTTTACCTTTGCTAAATTCAAATGGATATAAGTAAATGAAAAGTGTGTCGCGCTCCTGTGTTTGAGTAGTTACTACATATTTAATTTAAAACAATGACAAGGACGCGAAAAGTAGAGTTTAGGCCTTCCAAAACTGCTTAAGATTCACCAGTGTCACCAGTAACTTCGAAGTAGATCTATACCATTATTTTTGATTATGCGGTACATACATATATATATACATACATATATTCATAAACATGTACATATACATATAAATTTACATGCATATACAGTTCATGTACATACACATATACATTTATATACATTTATGTACAGTTTCCTCCCTCAGGCGAACTGGAGATACTAAACTGCCTTTAGGTGTGCATGTGTTTGTCTGAGTCTGCATTGCGATGGACTGGTGAACTGTCCAGGGTGTTCCCCTGTCTTTCGCCGAATGAGCACTGAGATAGGCTCCAGCACCCCCCGCGACCCCAATTAGAATAGGTGGCTTTGAAAATGAATGAATGAATGAATAATTCCGTATGTGTTACTTCATAGTTTTGACGCCTTCAGCATTGTTCTACAATGAAGAAAATAAAAATAAAGAAAAATAATTGAATTAGAAGGTGTGTCCAAACTTTTGACAGATACTGTGTACGTACATTTAGACTATCTGATGGGCTGTATCATGTAAAACATCTATGCTAACGTAACGACGGGTTTTTCCGGGAGAGTTGTAGTTCTACAAGCGTGGTAAAGTTGGTTTTTAGATTGGGATATTCGCTGGATATTCAGTTTTAAACTTTCCTAAATTCGAACACGACAAAGCAGTCCAGCTTAATTACATGTTCGAGGGCATGGAAGTTCACTATAATATGGTGTGTCAGTAGAAAATAAAAATATTTGTTGTCGCTATCGATTTTTATTCAAAAACAGCTTCGCGACACTCTGATTATACCTTCAGTCGCTAAGTCTGTGTAAGGGACCATTTGCAAATTACACATTTCATGGATGTTCGCCTTCTGACATGACAGTTGGAATTAAAAGTATTCGCTACAATTGAATAAAATCACCTTTGCACCTCTTCAGCGTTCTACTACTTCAAAAACGAAATAGCTTACTCCCCATTACGCATACTTAGAGGAAACTCACAGTTTTAGAAGCTTTCTTAGAGAAATATTCACCAAAAAATCCATAAAATGACCCGAAATGATAAATATCTCAATATGATGGGTGTAGTAGCATTAGAGTATGTCAGTTAGGTGAGAATCTCCTGAAAAGTGAAATTACATGGAACTCAGAGGGATTCCTTCCCTCCCAGAAAAATATTCACTAAAATCAACAAAATGACCAATAGACGTTTTCTCATTCTGATTGCTGTAGTAGTTCCCACTTACAGTGCATAACTTACTACAAGTGAAATGTTTGAGAACGGTCAAATTAAATGGAAGCAGGAGTCATTTATTTCTGAAAAATATTCCCTAAAAATCAACTAAATGGCCTGTTCTCATTCTGATTTCTGTAGTACTTCACAATGACAGTGTCTTGCTTACTACAGGTGAGGTTTTTGAGATATGTCAACATACATGGAAGCAAGAGTCATTTATTTCTGAAAAATATTCACTAAAAATCAACAACTTGACTTTTTCTCATTCTGATTGCTTTAGTACTTCCCAATTACAGTGTTTTGCTTACTACAGATGAGGTTTTTGTGAAAAGTCAACTTACATGGAAGCAGGGGTCATTTATTTCTGAAGAATATTCCCTAAAAATCAACGACATGACTTTTTCTCATTCTGATTGCTGTAGTAGTTCCCAAATACAGTGCATAACTTACTACAAGTGAATTTTTTTGTGAAACTTACATGGAAACAGGAGTCAATACATGGAAACTGAAGATTATTCACTAAAAATCAATCAAATGACCTTTTCTCATTCTGTTGGCTGTAGTAGATCCACTTTAGAGTGGCTTGCTTACTACAGGTGAAATTTTTGTGAAATGGGAGATGAACGGGGAGATGAAGTCAAGGACTTGAGTTTTTTTCAGCCTGCAACCTGCACAGGCAGCCACCTCAAGCGTAGGCTCAAGAAGTGACTGTCTATTTCCAAGAATACGGCAAAGCACTTTGGTTCCATCAGTGGAACCAGGAGTGAATTATTTGTTTTAAACACTTTAAAAAAATCAAACAGGAGTGAATTATTTGTTTTAAACACATTCAAAAACACATTCAAGTAAATTACATTATTGCATTCCAAAGGCTGTAGTAGTCCCTAGTTAGAGTGTGTTACTTACTGCAGGTGAGTTCAATTATATATGAAACAGGAGTGAATTATTCTGTTTTTCATATTATATTATATTTTATATATAAACACACACACACACACACACACACACACACACACACATATATATATATATATATATATATATATATATATATAGTGAGATAGATAGATAGTGTTAGGATATGGTAGTAATAGAGTAGAAAAAGGCACTGACATACTAACAAGATGCTGGAGGGTGCCGCCTGCTTGGGTTTTGCTGTCTCTTTAAAGAATGACTTGACAAGCTCTCGCGAGAGAGGAGCTCGAGAACTCTTTAACTGGTTTGCCGCGAACTTGGGCAGCCATCATATTGGGGTTCACTGCGTATTCCTGCTCCTGGAGATATCCACTCCGTCCGGACGCTTTTCTTTTTTGGGTTGAAGTCTTTGCGGTATAACGCTCACTTGTTGGATCGCCATCACCACAACTGAACTGCTTGTTCAGACCTCACGGCGCCTTGGAACAGTTTCGTGGAGACATCACCCGCCTTTCCCAGGTTTGGCCGTGAAGCCCTCTACGCATCTCCTTGGTTAAATATAACAGGTACACTCCCACGCTATACGCAGCACGTAGGGTGGTATTAAGTTAGGGGACCGGTCTTAACTAGACTACTCCTTCTGTGTCCTTAGACCGCGAGCGTTGATTCGTTCGGGATAGGTGCTAACTGGGTGCCCGGCATTCTTTGCCCTTAACAATACTGAAGTGCAGCTGAAGTTGAAGCTGCTTCTGTCGCTGTCCGCCATGTTTTTTGAATTTTTTGACACGTTGGGCTGTGTCCGAAATGGCATACTACATACTACTCCCATGAAGCAACGCGGTGATTTCCAACTGTCAAAAAATTTAAAAAAACATGGCGGACAGCGACAGACGCGGCTTTAACTTCAACTGCAACTGCAGTTCCGAGTATAAATGTATCAGTTATATATTTTGGTGTAATGAGTCTTCACACGCTTTCTTATAGGGCCACTTTTGATAGGTATTTGTGGTAGTCGTGAGTTGTTCGATTTGGCAGAACAGAGAGCCCAACCGATAGCAAACGTGTAGTACACGAAAGTCCTCATTTGCGTACCATACTGTAGGCTATACTAGCGTGTGGAGTAATGTGCAGTACACAGTGTATACGGGGCCAGTATGCAGTACACTAGTATGTCATTTCGGACACAGCCTTGGAAATCACCGCGTTGCTTCATGGGATGTAGTACCCGACGAAGTCAGCTCCGGTTGTAATACTGCAAATTTTCGCCAGAGTAGTACATCACCCGGGTAACTGTCGTGTACTGCAAAATTTTTTATTTTTCATGTACTGCATACTACTTACTACGTTTATGTCAAGATCAGTATGTGAGTAGTATGTAGTATGCCATTTCGGTCATAGTAATTGGGAAGTGATACAGCTATCAGAATGAGAAAAAGTCATGTCATTGATTTTTAGGGAATATTTTTTCAGAAATAATTGACCCCAGATCCACAAAAGATGACATTTCACCAAAATTTCACTTGTAGTAAGCAAGACACTGTCATTGTGAAGTACTACAGCTCATAAATTGACATTTCATAAGAATTTCACTTGTAGTAAGTTACACACTGTAAGTGGAAACTACTACAGCAATCAGAATGAGAAAAGGCCATTTAGTTGATTTGTAGGGAATATTTTTCAGAAATAAATGACTCCTGCTTCCATATAAGTTGACTTTTCACTAAAAACCTCACCTGTAGTAAGTTACACATTTTATTTAGGAATTACTACAGCAATCAGAATAAGAAAAAGTGATGTTGTTGATTTGTAGTGAATATTTTTCAGAAATAATTGACCCCTGTTTCCATATAAGTTGCCATTTCAAAAAAAGTTTCACTTGTAGTAAGTTACACACTGTAATTGGGAAGTACTACAGCAATCAGAATGAGAAACAGTTATGTCATTGATTTTTAGTGAATATTTTTCAGAAATAAATCCTCTTTAGTTACTTGTAATTTCACTTTTCGACAAATTCTCACCTGTAGTAAGTCATACATTCTAATGTCAAGCTACTACAGCAATCAGAATGAGAGAGGTGATTTTATGTATTTTTTAGTGAATATTTCTGTAAGAAAGCTCCTGAAACAAGGAGTTTCTTCTAAATATGCGTCGTGGGAAGTCATTTACTTCATTTGGGAATCACTAGAACGTTGAAGAGGTGTAAAAAATATCCAGCAAATATAAAACCAACTTTACCACGCTGTAGCAGCAACATATCTCAGGAATAAACTGTGTACATTTGCCACAGACTGACTATTGCTTCTGCATAAATGAAACATGTTTTTCATAACAGAATGCATGTAATTAATAATGTAGTATGAGGGTTGTCAGGGTATCTATCTGTCTATCTATCTGTCTATCTATCGATCTGTCTGTCTGTCTATCTGTCTGTCTGTCTGTCTTCTAATATATAATCAGTGAATAATATTTTATGGACCACACAGGTCCTATGACTCAACAGCCAAGCAATGAAGAGCTGGAGGAACTGGGTACGAACCCTTGGTTATATTAAATGTGATGCCACATTTCAGATACTCAAGACCAGGTTTTGTTGATGATGATCATAAATTCATTCTCCTCTCACAGATAGCATGGATCAGAGTTAAGCTGGGTTGACAGAGAGACCACAGTAAAAGAAATCCAGTACAGGGCCGTGACCTCGTGGGGTTTTTTTTTTTTGTTCTTTTGACTCTCCAGTAAAAATGGAAATGTGGTCTAACAAAATTCTTCAGTGTGTTCATTTCATATAAGCCAAAAATGCTGTCCTCATTCTGTTTTCATTTTGTCCCAGAATACTACATCTTAAATCTGAGACTCAAGGTTCAAGTACCCACTGATTTTCAGCTTTGCTTGACCACAGTCATACTGTTACAAGTTACACTGACAAAGGCCACATTGCCTGGTTGGGCAAGAGAGATGGGGTGTCATTTCCTTATGTGTAGATGCACCAGAATCTTTCTGGGATGTAATCCCTATTAATGTATGTATAACAAGCACTTTTACCCCCTGTAATATATGGCTTGGGAGAGAAAGGGGAACCGTGTTTCAGGACAACCGGAACAATTTGAGTTTAAGCACCTTGCTCAGCAGAGAAACAGCAGCTATAGCAAGAAGTGAAGTAACAGCTGCAGTAGCACATCAGTGCTAAATTTAAACCCCTAGGTGCACCAATGCAGACAGCAACCAGGGATCTTCTGACAGAAGATAAGCACTTTAAACAATAAATTTCCCATACATTTTTTGAGATGTCCAATAATTCATGCTGGAATTTCAGGAGTGTCAAGTACAGAAACTTATTAATTAACTGATTTTCTTTTCTTTTTTTTTTTTTGGTTAAATTTTTGCTACAAATAATTTCCTTCATATTCAGAGTCCCTTTTGCAAGGGAGTGATTCTGAATCTGAACAGCAATATCAAACAAAAAATGTTGACAGCAATCACCAAATTCCAATTTATGATAATGTTGGAGCGTCCATAGAATTTTTTCCATAGAATTTTTTTAATTACTCAATTATTCATTAATTATAATCACAGTAAAGGGGAGGGGGGGCATGGATCCTAACTTGTTCAGGTAGAGTGTTAAATGGACTATGGGAGACAGAATGCACACTGTTACAAATAAGACCGAAAGTAAATAAGAACAGCATTGAGAACAGTGGGACATTTAACAGGATAGCTGCCCAAAAACAGAACACAGAACTGAATCTACTCCTCTCGGATCCTGTCTCAGTGAAAAACTCAAAACTAAATAGATTTATATGCTGTCGGACATTTAGTATAAAACTGCTTGCAACCAAAATCAGTGCACAGCAGCGGTTTGAGTGATGACAGCAAAAACTAGACTTTTTAAAGAAGAGTAAGGCCCTGAAAATATCACTGACAGAAAAAGCAATAATGACAGAATGGCAAATGTATTTATGCTTTCATGCTGAAGTAATGTTTATTGTGCTCTTTAAGGTCAATGATTTTCAAAGAAATGACAGATTATGGAAAAAGTGACAAAGTTGCATGCAAATAGTAATGACATACAGGCAAAATTGAAACTGGAAAATGATTAAGAAGAGTTCTTCACAGTTTGATTACAAAAAAAGTCACCATCGACCAAATGAGTAAAATACATAATCAAATTGTTTCCTGTAACATATCTGATTACTTCATGAATTTGTGCTTAAAGTTGAAAACTGTGCTCCATACTTGATTCTGAACCCAAAGCAGTTACAAATAGTCTTTGCATTTTTCAACATGACAGTCACACTCTTCTATGTAGTCGTAGCTGTGATTAATCGTTGTCCCGTTAGCGCACGTCATCTCCACCTGCTTCTTACTGGTCCTGAGCTCACGACAGCAGGAGCATTTATGCATCACTCTATTAGCCTCCATGGAGTACCTTCAGAAGGACACAGTGGATTAGAGGAAGGAAATCCGTTTACAGTATCAGCTCCATCTTACTGAAATATCCTAGACTATGAGCAGAGAAACCTTCCTCATAAAGAGATGAACTGCATGCAGACCTTTGCTCTAAAGCCTTCTACAAACATGAAGTTCTTTGGACTCCTCAGAAATATCGTGTGGCTCTCTGGAAAGAGTGTTCTCTATAGGGTGTGGTAAGGTTAGTGTGTGGCTATGTCTATCAGTAATTGAATAGTTTTGACATCTTAAGTCTACAGCAGCAAAGATTCTTACATGGAGTAGGTGTCACAGTATCCTGTGCATGAGGCTATCTCCACTTCTCTTGTGGAATTGCAGTCATTGACCCGTAGGTAGCTTGTTGTCTTGTCAGCAGCACAAGTTGAAACTTTGCATGCTTTACAACACCCATCTTTATCCGTTGTCACTATCCCCTGTTGAGGTGAGAGACAGATTTTGAATTTTGTGTTTCTATAAAGACAACAATAAAGACAGCAGACAGCTTGAGATACTGCTGTTGTTTTTTTTTTGTTTGTTTTTTTTTTGGTTGTTAGAAACAACAAACAGTTATATTGTCTCGTGTCACAAATTCTTTGAGTTCCAATTTGAGCTTTGATATCCCAAAGAAGAACAGTTTCCAACGCACAGACAACACACACTGAGGGTCAAATTTACTCCTGTGTTTTTGTCTCTCAGCAACAGGGCAACACCATTCACCATAGGTTGTTGCATGATAAATGCCTTAGCCAAACAATAGCAGTCCTTTTTTAATTCATGATAGACTGCCACACATCAAGATCTGTGTGTTTGGCACAAGATTTGGAGATGAAGAAAGTGTTCTTAGGGACTACTCACATTTTGGCAGTTTTCAAGGTCAATATCTGGACAGGAGGGAATGATCTCAGTCACAATAAAGGTATCGTCATCTTTAGTGCAGTTGTATTTTGTGCAGTTATCGTCTGGGGGCGACCAGGTCTGGTCAACCTAAAGATGTCATAGAAAACACAAAATCAAAAAAGAGTGATGAACTTATTCTATTTCTCATAAATAAGTGGTATGATGTAAAGAAATAGGACAGTTTCTTATGACACAGCTCACCTCAAGTATGTGTGTGACATTGTTTAATTTGAACACACAGCTTGTCTGCACACATTTTCCACAACACTGTCCAGATACTTCCATGTATGTATAGCCCTGAGAAAAAGTCAAACAGGATTTATGTGCTGATTCTGATGCAAAATTGACAAAAAGCACAAAACACATAACATATTCAAAATGTACAATACCTCGTTGCAAGTTTTGTGACAGGATTCTTGTTTGCAAGTAACTTTATGCAGTCCACTCTCTGTCTTCTCTGTCAGGCTACAGTTGCACATCTCACATAAGTCACCGGGAACAGTCCTTCCAGGCTACAGAGAGCAAGAGAATCAAACAAGGTCAACAAACCCCATTATGTATGAAAAACATCGGGTAATTTGACCTTTTCTACATCCGTTTTGAGACTAAAGTCAGTCAACCATATAACTTTGAATTGACACAGTAACGTTCTCTCTCTGTACTGAGTAACAAGAAGTCATAAAAACTCACTTCATATTCGACACCATTGTGCACGCACACATGCTTTGGCGCTGACAGAGGAGAAAGTGATAAAATCATTAAACATCTGACAGGTACATAAGGTTAGACAAGCCAAGGCCAAAAGACACAGAACACAGTTTTACCAGAACATAAAATTTTGTGGGAACTGATTTTAAATGTATACTGTAAGGGAATAAATGGGTAAAGGTGGAGTTTGGAAATGGAAGGTAAATCAGGGACTCACTGCAGTTATAGGTTTGACAGCAATCCCCCTCAAGTTTGTGTACAGAAAGTTGAAAGCCAGGTGAGCATGTGAAATTACTGATATTTCTGCAGAGACTCTCATCACACACTTGAGAGATGGGAGACATGAAAAAGAGACAGTTGTATTAACTTTAGAAAATGATTTTTTTGTAAGTGCTCTTTTAATACTGTGTCTTTTTTTTTTTTTTTATATTTGGATGAACGATTAATGACGACAGTGGTGATTAGAGTATAACCTACTTCACAAGTCAACAGTCAATAAGGTGGATGCATAAATGATCTATTCATCTTTAAAACATGTCACATGATCAGAAGGTATTTGGATTGATATTTGAGATGGATGATTTGCCCTACAATATTATCTGGAATATAACCAACTGAGAGAGAAATCTGTCTCACATATTTTGCACTATCTATAGAATGACATATGCTATTGGTTCAGTTCTGGGATGAATCTTTCATTTTAATGCCCTTTATTCATTTATCCATTGCTGTGGTTATTCCTGCATTAATGAATTCATTCATGCATCCATCCACCCATCCACCCATCCATCCATCCATCCATCCATCCATTCATATATTGTTTTGTTATTCGTATGGTTTCTGAATATCACACTGACTCACCACACTTGGGACAACAGTCCTCTTTCACAGTCTTTTGTCCCTCTTCACATTTTTGTTTGGTAGGACAGGAGACTGGGGTACATACTTTAAACATAGAGCTATTTCTGCACTCGCACACATTACAGCCTTCCCTCCACGTTGTATTGGGCTGTCCAAAACAAACAAACAAACAAACAAACCCACTCACAGTTATGAAACACAGTGGAGTTAATCAAAACACAAGGACAATCGATATGCACTGGTTTTAGTGTCTTACCTCTACGTGTATGCCCATATCATTAGTGCAACCTAATCGGTGAAAATAATAGAAAAATGATTTTGAAAAATGATGATGATGATTATTATAATAATAATAATAATAATAATAATAATAATAATTATTATTATTTGTAGTACTAGTTGCAGTAGTAGTGTTAACGGTAGTATTGATTAGATTTGATGAAACATTATGCACTTCATTGTTAATTTGTTTAGTGTTTAAAATCTTTGTAAGCTACTGATTCTTTACGTAAAATAATAACTCACAGGTTGGTACACATTTCTGTGTGTATGGATCTTGGAGGATTGTTCCTTCAGGGCAAAAACATCCTTCAGTCTTTGCTTTTTCGTCCTTGACCAATTTTTTATTGTATCTATTTAAAAAATTCCAGTGCAGCACCATTTAGGATTAGTCAAACAGTTTTTGCATGCTATAAGTACACGCTGAAAACTGTTAAAAGAGGCATAGAAACTACTTTCAACAGAGACAGAAGAAACATGTTTTGAGTGAATAGTTTTTCAGACATCATATTATTTTAAATTGAACCAATATTCAAGGTTTTACTTCATCTACAGATTATTGTTTCATCCCACTGTAGCATTAATCATTTAAGATTTTGCCCATATTTGTTTACATTTTCCACTAAAAAGTGCCAGTTAAAGGAAAATGAATTCTGGATTGGTTTTGATCATTTTTCACACGTTCTGGTATTTCTGTTACCTTTCATTGCAGATCCGTTCCACTTTAGGCCCACAAGACTTGTACACTTTGCCCTCTGGACATTTAGCATCTGTTTAATAAAGGCAGATATTAAATAAGAGTCCAGTAACAACAACTGATGGCACTAAATGAAATTAATAGTGTAGTCAAGTAAATTGCTCAAAAGACAGTACATGCTTACCACAAAGCCCCTTTGTTGAATTTCTCCATTCAACACAAATGGACTCTGATGTACACAGTGCTGCATACGTCTCTAAACTAGAACAGCCTAGTTCACCATTGCATGAACGGGACACATCAAATACACAATCTTCATATATAGTCTCAGGTGGTATGTACTTGTGGCACGTTTCAAAGACCCTGCAGTCAGCAAAGGACACAGTGAAGATCATTAAGTAAAGCTTACAAGTAAATTTAGGCTAATTTTACTGATAAAACCTAACAGTGTAACCAATGAGGAAAAGTTATTATTGTAAGAAAAAAATAATGTTAGTTGAGAAAAAAAATGATGCAAGAAACGAAAGAATTAAGTATAACACATTAGAAAATAAACATGTGAATTTGATTGTGTATCTGTGTATCTATCCCTCAGCTAAGGATCTGCTCCACACACAAACATTTTGCACAGGATATAAATGATCAAAACTTGGTGACTGATATTATATTAAAAATGGCCAAAAGACAAGTCTGTATGTGAGAGGGATGTGGACAATGGATTCATATTAGAAATTTGAGATTCCTTCAACAGAACTCAGTTTAACTGTTGCTTAATTTCAGTATAACTGTTAAAGTGTAGCACTTTCATCACTGAGTAATGACAAACATACACATAGTTCTCTGCCTCACCTGCTCATTATGATTTTGCATATGTCAGCAGTGTCTGGATGGCAGGGAGTAGTAGTAATAGTGGTAGGGGGTGATACTGTTGAGGTAGGTGTCAGACATTCTGGGTCATAAACTGTCCAGTTCTTTGCCGCACTGGGACAAGGACTGATTTCTCCATTGCGGAGTCTACAGTCATTTTCTGTACTGTTGTCACAGACACCTATTAAAAAATGATGAGCAAAGTTTAAAAACAAAAAAGAAATAAGCTGACTTAATGAACAGGTGTAATAGGTGTATATCCTTCATTTTTAAAATCATCTGATACCCAGGAAGTCACTGTTTGATGGACCACTAATGATCTCTTTTCTAGACTTACCGCAGTGTCCCTCTGTATTCCCATGGAATAGAGAGTACGGCAAGACCACAGAAAACTGCATAAATCTGAATGTCACCTCAGCTCCAATTTCTGGGATGTTCATGAAAGTCCAAATGCTGGAAGTTGTGATGGTGAAGTCATCATTTGAGATGGTAGGGGTCTTCAACACACCATTTACGTATACCTGTTAAAAACAAGTGAATGAACACAGTGGTATATAGTGGTTCAGTGTCTGAAAAATGTCAATTATCAACTATGGGAAAAAACAATAATGACTTTGCGATTCTTTGCACACGCATTTCATTGAGTGACACAAGAAAACATGAACAAACAAACCTGGGGCCCAGTGTGAGCATGGCTTACATGCAGAATTCTCATTGGCATGCAATTGAAAATGAAAACAAAACATGAAGATACTTACCCTATTTTTCTTCTCTTCATACGATAGTTTGACTACGTGAGATTTATAATAAACAGTCAAAAACTGTGGACAAGACACTGCATCCCCACAATAGTAATTCCTGATGTGAACACTGAAGTTGTACTTTGGAATGATTTCTTGAACCAACACGTAGGTACAGTCTCTCAGGAAAGTATAATAGAATCCATCAAATGTCACATAATGTGGGTCTCCATATCCGTAGCATTTGCCTAAATAATTAAAAGAAAAAAAAATCATCGTCGAAATATACCTCTATGAAAATTCAAGACCTTCAGTACTCCAGCAGTATAAGTTCTGAAAGCAGTTTTGTGTGTTTTCAATGGGATGTTTCAACTTACATTGACACTCATACTTATAACAGCAATTTTTTTCATCGTATACTTCCACTGGTGGAAATCTGTTTGTACAAATGGGCTTCTCTGCTTGTGGACAAAGTATCTGGTAAATATAAACACAACCGGAATGATGAAATTGTTGCATAAATGAATGAAGTTCATTTACAAATCTTATTGTTGGTGAAATTTCTTTAAACTGATAATGTTACCTTGTGGGTTGGATGGGGTTGACAGGGAGTAGTTGTCGGGGTTTCAGAAGTAGTGGTAGTGGTTGTTGTGGTTGGTGTCTCTGTTGTGGTTGGGCTTACAGTGGATGTAGTTGATGTAGTGGTTGTGGTTGTGGTGGTGCACGTATTCTCACAGCATAGAACCTGTATTTCATAATTAAAACACTGTGCTCCCATCATTTGATCTTGATTGTTACAAACCAGACCAACGGACACATCGCACTCAACATTTTGACCCGTCTCGTTGTATGGTGTCTTATTGTCTTTCGTCCTGCATTGAATGTTTACAGGGTTCCCGCAAGGAATTTGCCCAGACTCCACTAGATCTGTAATACGCTCAAAATCTCCTCCATTAGTGGCATTAGGATAGGTGTTGCTAACCCACTCTGACCATATACACTTGTACGTGCATGGATACGGAGATATGGTTGTTGTGCTTCCTGTTGTTGTTGGTGTTGTTGGTGTTGTAGTTGGGGTTTCAGTAGTTGTAGTAGTGGTAGTGGTTGTTGTCTCTGTTGTGGTTGGGCTTACAGTGGATGTTGTTGATGTAGTGGTTGTGGTAGGAGATGTTGTGGTTGGGCTTACAGTGGATGTTGTTGATGATGTGGTTGTGGTAGGAGATGTTGTGGTTGGGCTTACAGTGGATGTCGTTGATGTAGTGGTTGTGGTAGGAGATTCTGTGGTTGTGGTTGGGGTTTCTGTTGTTGTTGTCGTAGTGGTGATGGTTGTCGTTGTGGTTGGTGTCTCCGTAGTGGTTGTGGTAGGAGATTCTGTGGTTGTAGTGGTGGTGATGCACGTATTCTCACAGCATAGAACCTGTATTTCATAATTGAAACACTGTGCTCCCATCATTTGATCTTGATTGTTACAAACCAGACCAACGGACACATCGCACTCAACATTTTGACCTGTCTCGTTGTATGGTGTCTTATTGTCTTTCGTCCTGCATTGAATGTTTACAGGGTTCCCGCAAGGAATTTGCCCAGACTCCACTAGATCTGTAATACGCTCAAAATCTCCTCCATTAGTGGCATTAGGATAGGTGTTGCTAACCCACTCTGACCATATACACTTGTACGTGCATGGATTCGGAGATATGGTTGTTGTGCTTCCTGTTGTTGTTGGTGTTGTTGGTGTTGTAGTTGGGGTTTCAGTAGTTGTAGTAGTGGTAGTGGTTGTTGTGGTTGGTGTCTCTGTTGTGGTTGGGCTTACAGTGGATGTTGTTGATGATGTGGTTGTGGTAGGAGATGTTGTGGTTGGGCTTACAGTGGATGTTGTTGATGTAGTGGTTGTGGTAGGAGATTCTGTGGTTGTGGTTGGGGTTTCTGTTGTTGTTGTCGTAGTGGTGATGGTTGTTGTTGTGGTTGGTGTCTCCGTAGTAGTTGTGGTAGGAGATTCTGTGGTTGTAGTGGTGGTGATGCACGTATTCTCACAGCATAGAACCTGTATTTCATAATTGAAACACTGTGCTCCCATCATTTGATCTTGATTGTTACAAACCAGACCAACGGACACATCGCACTCAACATTTTGACCCGTCTCGTTGTATGGTGTCTTATTGTCTTTCCTCCTGCAATGAATGTTTACAGGGTTCCCGCAAGGAATTTGCCCAGACTCCACTAGATCTGTAATACGCTCAAAATCTCCTCCAGTTGTGGCATTAGGATAGGTGTTGCTAACCCACTCTGACCATATACACTTGTACGTGCATGGATTCGGAGATATGGATGTTGTGCTTCCTGTTGTTGTTGGTGTTGTAGTTGGGGTTTCAGTAGTTGTAGTAGTGGTAGTGGTTGTTGTGGTTGGTGTCTCTGTTGTGGTTGGGCTTACAGTGGATGTTGTTGATGATGTGGTTGTGGTAGGAGATGTTGTGGTTGGGCTTACAGTGGATGTTGTTGATGTAGTGGTTGTGGTAGGAGATTCTGTGGTTGTGGTTGGGGTTTCTGTTGTTGTTGTCGTAGTGGTGATGGTTGTTGTTGTGGTTGGTGTCTCCGTAGTAGTTGTGGTAGGAGATTCTGTGGTTGTAGTGGTGGTGATGCACGTATTCTCACAGCATAGAACCTGTATTTCATAATTGAAACACTGTGCTCCCATCATTTGATCTTGATTGTTACAAACCAGACCAACGGACACATCGCACTCAACATTTTGACCCATCTCGTTGTATGGTGTCTTATTGTCTTTTGTCCTGCATTGAATGTTTACAGGGTTCCCGCAAGGAATTTGCCCAGACTCCACTAGATCTGTAATACGCTCAAAATCTCCTCCATTAGTGGTATTAGGATAGGTGTTGCTAACCCACTCTGACCATATACACTTGTACGTGCATGGATTCGGAGATATGGTTGTTGTGCTTCCTGTTGTTGTTGGTGTTGTAGTTGGGGTTTCAGTAGTTGTAGTAGTGGTAGTGGTTGTTGTCTCTGTTGTGGTTGGGCTTACAGTGGATGTTGTTGATGTAGTGGTTGTGGTAGGAGATTCTGTGGTTGTCGTTGGGGTTTCTGTTGTTGTTGTCGTAGTGGTGATGGTTGTCGTTGTGGTTGGTGTCTCCGTAGTGGTTGTGGTAGGAGATTCTGTGGTTGTAGTGGTGGTGATGCACGTATTCTCACAGCATAGAACCTGTATTTCATAATTGAAACAGTTTGGTACAATCATTTGATCTCGATTGTTACAAACCAGACCAACGGACACATCGCACTCAACATTTTGACCCGTCTCGTTGTATGGTGTCTTATTGTCTTTCGTCCTGCATTGAATGTTTACAGGGTTCCCGCAAGGAATTTGCCCAGACTCCACTAGATCTGTAATACGCTCAAAATCTCCTCCATTAGTGGTATTAGGATAGGTGTTGCTAACCCACTCTGACCATATACACTTGTACGTGCATGGATTCGGAGATATGGTTGTTGTGCTTCCTGTTGTTGTTGGTGTTGTTGGTGTTGTAGTTGGGGTTTCAGTAGTTGTAGTAGTGGTAGTGGTTGTTGTGGTTGTGGTAGGAGATGTTGTGGTTGGGCTTACAGTGGATGTTGTTGATGTAGTGGTTGTGGTAGGAGATTCTGTGGTTGTGGTTGGGGTTTCTGTTGTTGTTGTCGTAGTGGTGATGGTTGTTGTTGTGGTTGGTGTCTCCGTAGTGGTTGTGGTAGGAGATTCTGTGGTTGTAGTGGTGGTGATGCACGTATTCTCACAGCATAGAACCTGTATTTCATAATTGAAACACTGTGCTCCCATCATTTGATCTTGATTGTTACAAACCAGACCAACGGACACATCGCACTCAACATTTTGACCCGTCTCGTTGTATGGTGTCTTATTGTCTTTCCTCCTGCAATGAATGTTTACAGGGTTCCCGCAAGGAATTTGCCCAGACTCCACTAGATCTGTAATACGCTCAAAATCTCCTCCATTAGTGGTATTAGGATAAGTGTTGCTAACCCACTCTGACCATATACACTTGTACGTGCATGGATTCGGAGATATGGTTGTTGTGCTTCCTGTTGTTGTTGGTGTTGTAGTTGGGGTTTCAGTAGTTGTAGTAGTGGTAGTGGTTGTTGTGGTTGTGGTAGGAGACGTTGTGGTCAGGCTTACAGTGGATGTTGTTGATGTAGTGGTTGTGGTAGGAGATTCTGTGGTTGTGGTTGGGGTTTCTGTTGTTGTTGTCGTAGTGGTGATGGTTGTTGTTGTGGTTGGTGTCTCCGTAGTGGTTGTGGTAGGAGATTCTGTGGTTGTAGTGGTGGTGATGCACGTATTCTCACAGCATAGAACCTGTATTTCATAATTGAAACACTGTGCTCCCATCATTTGATCTTGATTGTTACAAACCAGACCAACAGACACATCGCACTCAACATTTTGACCTGTCTCGTTGTATGGTGTCTTATTGTCTTTCGTCCTGCATTGAATGTTTACAGGGTTCCCGCAAGGAATTTGCCCAGACTCCACTAGATCTGTAATACGCTCAAAATCTCCTCCAGTAGTGGCATTAGGATAGGTGTTGCTAACCCACTCTGACCATATACACTTGTACGTGCATGGATTCGGAGATATGGTTGTTGTGCTTCCTGTTGTTGTTGGTGTTGTTGGTGTTGTAGTTGGGGTTTCAGTAGTTGTAGTAGTGGTAGTGGTTGTTGTGGTTGGTGTCTCTGTTGTGGTTGGGCTTACAGTGGATGTTGTTGATGATGTGGTTGTGGTAGGAGATGTTGTGGTTGGGCTTACAGTGGATGTTGTTGATGTAGTGGTTGTGGTAGGAGATTCTGTGGTTGTGGTTGGGGTTTCTGTTGTTGTTGTCGTAGTGGTGATGGTTGTTGTTGTGGTTGGTGTCTCCGTAGTAGTTGTGGTAGGAGATTCTGTGGTTGTAGTGGTGGTGATGCACGTATTCTCACAGCATAGAACCTGTATTTCATAATTGAAACACTGTGCTCCCATCATTTGATCTTGATTGTTACAAACCAGACCAACGGACACATCGCACTCAACATTTTGACCCGTCTCGTTGTATGGTGTCTTATTGTCTTTCCTCCTGCAATGAATGTTTACAGGGTTCCCGCAAGGAATTTGCCCAGACTCCACTAGATCTGTAATACGCTCAAAATCTCCTCCAGTTGTGGCATTAGGATAGGTGTTGCTAACCCACTCTGACCATATACACTTGTACGTGCATGGATTCGGAGATATGGATGTTGTGCTTCCTGTTGTTGTTGGTGTTGTAGTTGGGGTTTCAGTAGTTGTAGTAGTGGTAGTGGTTGTTGTGGTTGGTGTCTCTGTTGTGGTTGGGCTTACAGTGGATGTTGTTGATGATGTGGTTGTGGTAGGAGATGTTGTGGTTGGGCTTACAGTGGATGTTGTTGATGTAGTGGTTGTGGTAGGAGATTCTGTGGTTGTGGTTGGGGTTTCTGTTGTTGTTGTCGTAGTGGTGATGGTTGTTGTTGTGGTTGGTGTCTCCGTAGTAGTTGTGGTAGGAGATTCTGTGGTTGTAGTGGTGGTGATGCACGTATTCTCACAGCATAGAACCTGTATTTCATAATTGAAACACTGTGCTCCCATCATTTGATCTTGATTGTTACAAACCAGACCAACGGACACATCGCACTCAACATTTTGACCCGTCTCGTTGTATGGTGTCTTATTGTCTTTCGTCCTGCATTGAATGTTTACAGGGTTCCCGCAAGGAATTTGCCCAGACTCCACTAGATCTGTAATACGCTCAAAATCTCCTCCATTAGTGGTATTAGGATAGGTGTTGCTAACCCACTCTGACCATATACACTTGTACGTGCATGGATTCGGAGATATGGTTGTTGTGCTTCCTGTTGTTGTTGGTGTTGTTGGTGTTGTAGTTGGGGTTTCAGTAGTTGTAGTAGTGGTAGTGGTTGTTGTCTCTGTTGTGGTTGGGCTTACAGTGGATGTTGTTGATGATGTGGTTGTGGTAGGAGATTCTGTGGTTGTCGTTGGGGTTTCTGTTGTTGTTGTCGTAGTGGTGATGGTTGTCGTTGTGGTTGGTGTCTCCGTAGTGGTTGTGGTAGGAGATTCTGTGGTTGTAGTGGTGGTGATGCACGTATTCTCACAGCATAGAACCTGTATTTCATAATTGAAACAGTTTGGTACAATCATTTGATCTCGATTGTTACAAACCAGACCAACGGACACATCGCACTCAACATTTTGACCCGTCTCGTTGTATGGTGTCTTATTGTCTTTCGTCCTGCATTGAATGTTTACAGGGTTCCCGCAAGGAATTTGCCCAGACTCCACTAGATCTGTAATACGCTCAAAATCTCCTCCATCAGTGGTATTAGGATAGGTGTTGCTAACCCACTCTGACCATATACACTTGTACGTGCATGGATTCGGAGATATGGTTGTTGTGCTTCCTGTTGTTGTTGGTGTTGTTGGTGTTGTAGTTGGGGTTTCAGTAGTTGTAGTAGTGGTAGTGGTTGTTGTGGTTGTGGTAGGAGATGTTGTGGTTGGGCTTACAGTGGATGTTGTTGATGTAGTGGTTGTGGTAGGAGATTCTGTGGTTGTGGTTGGGGTTTCTGTTGTTGTTGTCGTAGTGGTGATGGTTGTTGTTGTGGTTGGTGTCTCCGTAGTGGTTGTGGTAGGAGATTCTGTGGTTGTAGTGGTGGTGATGCACGTATTCTCACAGCATAGAACCTGTATTTCATAATTGAAACACTGTGCTCCCATCATTTGATCTTGATTGTTACAAACCAGACCAACGGACACATCGCACTCAACATTTTGACCCGTCTCGTTGTATGGTGTCTTATTGTCTTTCCTCCTGCAATGAATGTTTACAGGGTTCCCGCAAGGAATTTGCCCAGACTCCACTAGATCTGTAATACGCTCAAAATCTCCTCCATTAGTGGTATTAGGATAAGTGTTGCTAACCCACTCTGACCATATACACTTGTACGTGCATGGATTCGGAGATATGGTTGTTGTGCTTCCTGTTGTTGTTGGTGTTGTAGTTGGGGTTTCAGTAGTTGTAGTAGTGGTAGTGGTTGTTGTGGTTGTGGTAGGAGACGTTGTGGTCAGGCTTACAGTGGATGTTGTTGATGTAGTGGTTGTGGTAGGAGATTCTGTGGTTGTGGTTGGGGTTTCTGTTGTTGTTGTCGTAGTGGTGATGGTTGTTGTTGTGGTTGGTGTCTCCGTAGTGGTTGTGGTAGGAGATTCTGTGGTTGTAGTGGTGGTGATGCACGTATTCTCACAGCATAGAACCTGTATTTCATAATTGAAACACTGTGCTCCCATCATTTGATCTTGATTGTTACAAACCAGACCAACGGACACATCGCACTCAACATTTTGACCCGCCTCGTTGTATGGTGTCTTATTGTCTTTCCTCCTGCAATGAATGTTTACAGGGTTCCCGCAAGGAATTTGCC
The DNA here is from genome assembly GCF_902362185.1 of Chanos chanos. Taxonomy (NCBI): domain Eukaryota; kingdom Metazoa; phylum Chordata; class Actinopteri; order Gonorynchiformes; family Chanidae; genus Chanos; species Chanos chanos. The sequence continues at coordinate 4,145,431 of NC_044507.1, forward strand.
CAGACTCCACTAGATCTGTAATACGCTCAAAATCTCCTCCAGTAGTGGCATTAGGATAGGTGTTGCTAACCCACTCTGACCATGTACACTTGTACGTGCATGGATTCGGAGATATGGTTGTTGTGCTTCCTGTTGTTGTTGGTGTTGTTGGTGTTGTAGTTGGGGTTTCAGTAGTTGTAGTAGTGGTAGTGGTTGTTGTGGTTGGTGTCTCTGTTGTGGTTGGGCTTACAGTGGATGTTGTTGATGATGTGGTTGTGGTAGGAGATGTTGTGGTTGGGCTTACAGTGGATGTTGTTGATGTAGTGGTTGTGGTAGGAGATTCTGTGGTTGTGGTTGGGGTTTCTGTTGTTGTTGTCGTAGTGGTGATGGTTGTTGTTGTGGTTGGTGTCTCCGTAGTGGTTGTGGTAGGAGATTCTGTGGTTGTAGTGGTGGTGATGCACGTATTCTCACAGCATAGAACCTGTATTTCATAATTGAAACACTGTGCTCCCATCATTTGATCTCGATTGTTACAAACTAGACCAACGGACACATCGCACTCAACATTTTGACCCGTCTCGTTGTATGGTGTCTTGTCATCACTCCTCCTGCATTGAATGTTTACAGGGTTCCCGCAAGGAATTTGCCCAGACTCCACTAGATCTGTAATACGCTCAAAATCTCCTCCAGTTGTGGCATTAGGATAGGTGTTGCTAACCCACTCTGACCATATACACTTGTACGTGCATGGATTCGGAGATATGGTTGTTGTGCTTCCTGTTGTTGTTGGTGTTGTAGTTGGGGTTTCAGTAGTTGTAGTAGTGGTAGTGGTTGTTGTGGTTGTGGTAGGAGATGTTGTGGTTGGGCTTACAGTGGATGTTGTTGATGTAGTGGTTGTGGTAGGAGATTCTGTGGTTGTGGTTGGGGTTTCTGTTGTTGTTGTCGTAGTGGTGATGGTTGTTGTTGTGGTTGGTGTCTCCATAGTGGTTGTGGTAGGAGATTCTGTGGTTGTAGTGGTGGTGATGCACGTATTCTCACAGCATAGAACCTGTATTTCATAATTGAAACACTGTGCTCCCATCATTTGATCTTGATTGTTACAAACCAGACCAACGGACACATCGCACTCAACATTTTGACCCGTCTCGTTGTATGGTGTCTTATTGTCTTTCCTCCTGCAATGAATGTTTACAGGGTTCCCGCAAGGAATTTGCCCAGACTCCACTAGATCTGTAATACGCTCAAAATCTCCTCCATTAGTGGTATTAGGATAGGTGTTGCTTACCCACTCTGACCATATACACTTGTACGTGCATGGATTCGGAGATATGGTTGTTGTGCTTCCTGTTGTTGTTGGTGTTGTAGTTGGGGTTTCAGTAGTTGTAGTAGTGGTAGTGGTTGTTGTGGTTGGTGTCTCTGTTGTGGTTGGGCTTACAGTGGATGTTGTTGATGATGTGGTTGTGGTAGGAGATGTTGTGGTTGGGCTTACAGTGGATGTTGTTGATGTAGTGGTTGTGGTAGGAGATTCTGTGGTTGTGGTTGGGGTTTCTGTTGTTGTTGTCGTAGTGGTGATGGTTGTTGTTGTGGTTGGTGTCTCCGTAGTGGTTGTGGTAGGAGATTCTGTGGTTGTAGTGGTGGTGATGCACGTATTCTCACAGCATAGAACCTGTATTTCATAATTGAAACACTGTGCTCCCATCATTTGATCTTGATTGTTACAAACCAGACCAACGGACACATCGCACTCAACATTTTGACCCGCCTCGTTGTATGGTGTCTTATTGTCTTTCCTCCTGCAATGAATGTTTACAGGGTTCCCGCAAGGAATTTGCCCAGACTCCACTAGATCTGTAATACGCTCAAAATCTCCTCCAGTAGTGGCATTAGGATAGGTGTTGCTAACCCACTCTGACCATGTACACTTGTACGTGCATGGATTCGGAGATATGGTTGTTGTGCTTCCTGTTGTTGTTGGTGTTGTTGGTGTTGTAGTTGGGGTTTCAGTAGTTGTAGTAGTGGTAGTGGTTGTTGTGGTTGGTGTCTCTGTTGTGGTTGGGCTTACAGTGGATGTTGTTGATGATGTGGTTGTGGTAGGAGATGTTGTGGTTGGGCTTACAGTGGATGTTGTTGATGTAGTGGTTGTGGTAGGAGATTCTGTGGTTGTGGTTGGGGTTTCTGTTGTTGTTGTCGTAGTGGTGATGGTTGTTGTTGTGGTTGGTGTCTCCGTAGTGGTTGTGGTAGGAGATTCTGTGGTTGTAGTGGTGGTGATGCACGTATTCTCACAGCATAGAACCTGTATTTCATAATTGAAACACTGTGCTCCCATCATTTGATCTTGATTGTTACAAACCAGACCAACGGACACATCGCACTCAACATTTTGACCCGTCTCGTTGTATGGTGTCTTATTGTCTTTCCTCCTGCAATGAATGTTTACAGGGTTCCCGCAAGGAATTTGCCCAGACTCCACTAGATCTGTAATACGCTCAAAATCTCCTCCATTAGTGGTATTAGGATAGGTGTTGCTTACCCACTCTGACCATATACACTTGTACGTGCATGGATTCGGAGATATGGTTGTTGTGCTTCCTGTTGTTGTTGGTGTTGTAGTTGGGGTTTCAGTAGTTGTAGTAGTGGTAGTGGTTGTTGTGGTTGGTGTCTCTGTTGTGGTTGGGCTTACAGTGGATGTTGTTGATGATGTGGTTGTGGTAGGAGATGTTGTGGTTGGGCTTACAGTGGATGTTGTTGATGTAGTGGTTGTGGTAGGAGATTCTGTGGTTGTGGTTGGGGTTTCTGTTGTTGTTGTCGTAGTGGTGATGGTTGTTGTTGTGGTTGGTGTCTCCGTAGTGGTTGTGGTAGGAGATTCTGTGGTTGTAGTGGTGGTGATGCACGTATTCTCACAGCATAGAACCTGTATTTCATAATTGAAACACTGTGCTCCCATCATTTGATCTTGATTGTTACAAACCAGACCAACGGACACATCGCACTCAACATTTTGACCCGCCTCGTTGTATGGTGTCTTATTGTCTTTCCTCCTGCAATGAATGTTTACAGGGTTCCCGCAAGGAATTTGCCCAGACTCCACTAGATCTGTAATACGCTCAAAATCTCCTCCAGTTGTGGCATTAGGATAGGTGTTGCTAACCCACTCTGACCATATACACTTGTACGTGCATGGATTCGGAGATATGGATGTTGTGCTTCCTGTTGTTGTTGGTGTTGTAGTTGGGGTTTCAGTAGTTGTAGTAGTGGTAGTGGTTGTTGTGGTTGGTGTCTCTGTTGTGGTTGGGCTTACAGTGGATGTTGTTGATGTAGTGGTTGTGGTAGGAGATGTTGTGGTTGGGCTTACAGTGGATGTTGTTGATGTAGTGGTTGTGGTAGGAGATTCTGTGGTTGTGGTTGGGGTTTCTGTTGTTGTTGTCGTAGTGGTGATGGTTGTTGTTGTGGTTGGTGTCTCCGTAGTGGTTGTGGTAGGAGATTCTGTGGTTGTAGTGGTGGTGATGCACGTATTCTCACAGCATAGAACCTGTATTTCATAATTGAAACACTGTGCTCCCATCATTTGATCTCGATTGTTACAAACTAGACCAACGGACACATCGCACTCAACATTTTGACCCGTCTCGTTGTATGGTGTCTTGTCATCACTCCTCCTGCATTGAATGTTTACAGGGTTCCCGCAAGGAATTTGCCCAGACCCCACTAGATCTGTAATACGCTCAAAATCTCCTCCAGTTGTGGCATTAGGATAGGTGTTGCTTACCCACTCTGACCATATGCACTTGTACGTGCATGGATTCGGAGATATGGTTGTTGTGCTTCCTGTTGTTGTTGGTGTTGTAGTTGGGGTTTCAGTAGTTGTAGTAGTGGTAGTGGTTGTTGTGGTTGTGGTAGGAGATGTTGTGGTTGGGCTTACAGTGGATGTTGTTGATGTAGTGGTTGTGGTAGGAGATTCTGTGGTTGTGGTTGGGGTTTCTGTTGTTGTTGTCGTAGTGGTGATGGTTGTTGTTGTGGTTGGTGTCTCCGTAGTGGTTGTGGTAGGAGATTCTGTGGTTGTAGTGGTGGTGATGCACGTATTCTCACAGCATAGAACCTGTATTTCATAATTGAAACACTGTGCTCCCATCATTTGATCTTGATTGTTACAAACCAGACCAACGGACACATCGCACTCAACATTTTGACCCGTCTCGTTGTATGGTGTCTTATTGTCTTTCCTCCTGCAATGAATGTTTACAGGGTTCCCGCAAGGAATTTGCCCAGACTCCACTAGATCTGTAATACGCTCAAAATCTCCTCCATTAGTGGCATTAGGATAGGTGTTGCTTACCCACTCTGACCATATACACTTGTACGTGCATGGATTCGGAGATATGGTTGTTGTGCTTCCTGTTGTTGTTGGTGTTGTAGTTGGGGTTTCAGTAGTTGTAGTAGTGGTAGTGGTTGTTGTGGTTGGTGTCTCTGTTGTGGTTGGGCTTACAGTGGATGTTGTTGATGATGTGGTTGTGGTAGGAGATGTTGTGGTTGGGCTTACAGTGGATGTTGTTGATGTAGTGGTTGTGGTAGGAGATTCTGTGGTTGTGGTTGGGGTTTCTGTTGTTGTTGTCGTAGTGGTGATGGTTGTTGTTGTGGTTGGTGTCTCCGTAGTGGTTGTGGTAGGAGATTCTGTGGTTGTAGTGGTGGTGATGCACGTATTCTCACAGCATAGAACCTGTATTTCATAATTGAAACACTGTGCTCCCATCATTTGATCTTGATTGTTACAAACCAGACCAACGGACACATCGCACTCAACATTTTGACCCGCCTCGTTGTATGGTGTCTTATTGTCTTTCCTCCTGCAATGAATGTTTACAGGGTTCCCGCAAGGAATTTGCCCAGACTCCACTAGATCTGTAATACGCTCAAAATCTCCTCCAGTAGTGGCATTAGGATAGGTGTTGCTAACCCACTCTGACCATGTACACTTGTACGTGCATGGATTCGGAGATATGGTTGTTGTGCTTCCTGTTGTTGTTGGTGTTGTTGGTGTTGTAGTTGGGGTTTCAGTAGTTGTAGTAGTGGTAGTGGTTGTTGTGGTTGGTGTCTCTGTTGTGGTTGGGCTTACAGTGGATGTTGTTGATGTAGTGGTTGTGGTAGGAGATGTTGTGGTTGGGCTTACAGTGGATGTTGTTGATGTAGTGGTTGTGGTAGGAGATTCTGTGGTTGTGGTTGGGGTTTCTGTTGTTGTTGTCGTAGTGGTGATGGTTGTTGTTGTGGTTGGTGTCTCCGTAGTGGTTGTGGTAGGAGATTCTGTGGTTGTAGTGGTGGTGATGCACGTATTCTCACAGCATAGAACCTGTATTTCATAATTGAAACACTGTGCTCCCATCATTTGATCTCGATTGTTACAAACTAGACCAACGGACACATCGCACTCAACATTTTGACCCGTCTCGTTGTATGGTGTCTTGTCATCACTCCTCCTGCATTGAATGTTTACAGGGTTCCCGCAAGGAATTTGCCCAGACCCCACTAGATCTGTAATACGCTCAAAATCTCCTCCAGTTGTGGCATTAGGATAGGTGTTGCTTACCCACTCTGACCATATGCACTTGTACGTGCATGGATTCGGAGATATGGTTGTTGTGCTTCCTGTTGTTGTTGGTGTTGTAGTTGGGGTTTCAGTAGTTGTAGTAGTGGTAGTGGTTGTTGTGGTTGTGGTAGGAGATGTTGTGGTTGGGCTTACAGTGGATGTTGTTGATGTAGTGGTTGTGGTAGGAGATTCTGTGGTTGTGGTTGGGGTTTCTGTTGTTGTTGTCGTAGTGGTGATGGTTGTTGTTGTGGTTGGTGTCTCCGTAGTGGTTGTGGTAGGAGATTCTGTGGTTGTAGTGGTGGTGATGCACGTATTCTCACAGCATAGAACCTGTATTTCATAATTGAAACACTGTGCTCCCATCATTTGATCTTGATTGTTACAAACCAGACCAACGGACACATCGCACTCAACATTTTGACCCGTCTCGTTGTATGGTGTCTTATTGTCTTTCCTCCTGCAATGAATGTTTACAGGGTTCCCGCAAGGAATTTGCCCAGACTCCACTAGATCTGTAATACGCTCAAAATCTCCTCCATTAGTGGTATTAGGATAGGTGTTGCTTACCCACTCTGACCATATACACTTGTACGTGCATGGATTCGGAGATATGGTTGTTGTGCTTCCTGTTGTTGTTGGTGTTGTAGTTGGGGTTTCAGTAGTTGTAGTAGTGGTAGTGGTTGTTGTGGTTGGTGTCTCTGTTGTGGTTGGGCTTACAGTGGATGTTGTTGATGATGTGGTTGTGGTAGGAGATGTTGTGGTTGGGCTTACAGTGGATGTTGTTGATGTAGTGGTTGTGGTAGGAGATTCTGTGGTTGTGGTTGGGGTTTCTGTTGTTGTTGTCGTAGTGGTGATGGTTGTTGTGGTTGGTGTCTCTGTTGTTGTCGGGCTAACAGTGGATGTTGTTGATGTAGTAGTTGTGGTAGGAGATTCTGTGGTTGTAGTGGTGGTGATGCACGTATTCTCACAGCATAGAACCTGTATTTCATAATTGAAACACTGTGCTCCCATCATTTGATCTCGATTGTTACAAACTAGACCAACGGACACATCGCACTCAACATTTTGACCCGTCTCGTTGTATGGTGTCTTGTCATCACTCCTCCTGCATTGAATGTTTACAGGGTTCCCGCAAGGAATTTGCCCAGACTCCACTAGATCTGTAATACGCTCAAAATCTCCTCCAGTTGTGGCATTAGGATAGGTGTTGCTAACCCACTCTGACCATATACACTTGTACGTGCATGGATTTGGAGATATGGTTGTTGTGCTTCCTGTTGCTGTTGGTGTTGTTGGTGTTGTAGTTGGGGTTTCAGTAGTGGTAGTAGTGGTAGTGGTTGTTGTGGTTGGGGTTTCTGTTGTTGTTGTCGTAGTGGGGATGGTTGATGTGGTTGGGGTCTCTGTTGTTGTCGGGCTAACAGTGGATGTTGTTGTTGTAGTAGTTGTGGTAGGAGATTCTGTGGTTGTAGTAGTGGTGGTGGTTGTGGTTGTTGTAGTGGTTGTTGTCGTCGGCGTCGTTGTAGGTGTTGGGGTTGTTGTAGGTGATGGTGTGGGACAGGCTGAAAGTATTTTATTGATGAGCATATGATTAATTCGTGGCTCTAACTCGATGTACACTGAGCTAAATCACTTTAACAGAGTAAGTCACAAGGGTTGTTATATTCTGATGTTGTCTTTTTTTTTTTTGTTTTGTTTTGAAGTTGGTCACTTGGTAGTGTTTAGCTAACTACAGCAATTAATCCATGAATCAGTTTAACATAGGTTTAAATACTTTTTTACCTTTTTATGCTGCTTGTCCACATTGTAAAAGTGGACATATACATCCTGTTTTATAGTGGTAGATATCAACATGAGCTGTTTGATTTAAACCTTAAGTGTTACAAATAGAGTCTAATTAAATGAACATGCTTGCAGTGTGAAAAATATCAGAACATGTATGAATTAAAAATTATACCTTGCATGTGGTAATATTTACGGTAATATTCTGATTTTATTAAAATCGGTAATATTCTGATTTTATTAAAATCGGTAATATTCTGATTTTATTAAAATCAGAATAGGGTAATCCATATTTGGAGTAATGCTGACCTTCAACACACGTTAAATTCCTCTCATCTAGATAAGGCTTTTCAGGAGGGCACACCGGAAAGCATCCTACAAAGATACAAATACGGGCAAATACACCCACAGAGAAGGATTAATGAGCAAAAAAAAGTTGTTAGAAACCTTTGCCACAAGCAAATTTTTTCCCTGGATTTCATAACAAAATGCAGAAGCATTGTTTTATTCCATAATTCTTTGAAAGACGTTCCATATTAACTACTAAACTTTCTGAGTAATGACCACAGGTGGTTTGACCACTTAAATTCTCTTTCAGAAAATGTGAGCAGCCCAAAATAATTTCAGAACGAAGCAAAGAGATGTTTAGCATTTGCAGTGCTTACCTTCCACATGTGGGATCAGACTGTTGCATTGTCCGGTGGGGTTTGCACAGGTTTTTAAGCATTTAGGTCCACAGGCTTTGTAGTGCCATTCGCATTCACCGGGTGGATTATAGTAGTCACAGAACAGAGCTGTCCAAAAATAATTACAACAGTACTTTAACACACAAACATCACTTAACAAAAATGTACTACGGCCATGTAATGATGCTCTGTAGTAAGGCTGCTTCTCCGTAGGTGCCCAGTGCCCAAAAACAACTTGGCAACACCTTCCTTAAAGGGATTTTTAATGATCTCTTTTGACATCAGCAAATGAGTCATCATTTTAGTAGTTCACTAAAAGTCCTTAATTTTCCAGTCTATGGCTATGCAATGACAGAAACTATGGAGCAAAATGAAAACTTCTGAAATTTCAGCCTGATCTTCAGAGTCAATCAGATCTTCTAGTCTGAGATCTTCAGAATAACTATAATGGGCTCATATTTGTTAATAACCTGTAAAGTACCAGCCAAAGTAATTTTATAAGCAAGAAAGTTGTGTGGAGCTTCCAGCTTAAGACTTACGGCAGATCTTAGGGGTTCTCCAAGAAATACAGACTCCCTTATCACTGCAGGCTGCAGCGTAGGCAGCTACAGCAGAGCAGAAACATTCACAGTCTCCACCCGTGTCACACGCACATGTGTCTCTAACACAGGCATCGTAATATGGACCATGGTCCACCTGTTGGAGATAGAGATGATGTGGTGAACTCCATTTGACACATGGTCAACTTCATTTGACACTGTGTAGGAATATACAGGTGCATGTACACCCTTTATATACCCTTGTATGTGTAAAGCACCCATGCATGTAATGGATGAATGTTTAGCTCTAAATATAAGCAAAGGTGAAAGTCTAACAAGACAGGGAGGAGTTTACTGAGTCAGAGCATAAAGATGACACATGTGCTGATTGGCACACACCAGTTTGTGGCAGGTGCTGAACACTGAGCTCTTGAGGATGCTGCACTGTCTGGTGGCCCAGGAATGCCTGTGAGGTCTAGAGCTGCAGGGGTCGCCCAGGCTGACGGCTTTGGGGCAACTGGCGGAGGTGCTCCAACTGTTCCCAAAATCCAGTGTGTCCACCACACACTCCCCACTTCGTGTGACAAAGTCATTTCTTGCATTTCCATCATAGTTGCCACACAGTCCACACAATTTGTTCTGAAAAAAAGGCAAGTTAAAAAGACAGCTGATCTAATAATACCTCAGTGAACATTGTTCAAAAGCTCTGAGTCCATTTATAATTATGAACAAACTTTTAAAAAATACTCCCCTTGACACATTTTTTTTTGTTAGCAGATTTTCCTCCTACCTTGAATGTGGATGCAAGTTTGACCCTCAGGCTTGTCTTCTTGTCCCACATGAGAATCAGCCCATTTTCTGACTCAATCACCAGATATATGCCAAGAACATGGACTTTGTAGGGAATCTTTTCACTGTTTTCACGCTTGAATACTTTGATGTCTTCATCTGATAAAACGATCTCTTCTCCCTGAGTATCAAAAGAGATTACATCACAAGTTTATAAATA